>NW_020938748.1:0-41298 GCF_003984885.1 Neopelma chrysocephalum
GATCCTGCCCTTCGTGGGCACCAGGGCCACTTCCTCTCCCTCCCTCCTCATCCCACAGGTGCCCCGTGCACTCATGGGCAGCACATCCCCAGGATGCAGGTGACAACGGGGCAGCCTCGATGTACTTTAATAAACCCTGGGGTCCCATAGCCAGCTACAGGCGGGGCAGGGATTGGCCCAGGCACCAGAAGCCCCAGGCTCAGTGGCCTGGCACATGTGGGGCCATGTGGTCCCCACAGCAGGTCACGGAGATGGGCCTCCCTGGAGGTGTCCCAGGCGCACACAGCGGTGCGGGGCTGTTGGAGCAGGGACCCTCACTGCGGGGCTCACCCCTCACGAGTGTCTCCCTGGTCTCAGCCCAGCCCCCCGCTCTCGACAGTTGGCAGGGGCTGGTGCTGGCTGGGGCCATCGCACCTCCCTGGTGTCCACACCGAAGGGACTGAGCACCACGCAGGTGAAGTTGGTGAGCAGGTGCCGGGTGTCGAAGGAGCTGAAGTGCAGGTCACGGCGCAGGGCCGCCCCCGAGCCCCGCAGCTCCTCTCTGCAGACCCAGGGGGGGACCCATCAGTGCCCACCCTGGGCTGGCAGATCCGGGGTCCCTGCCCCAGGACCACCCCGCTGCCTCTGCCCCCCCATGTCCCCCATCCCCATACTCACTGCACTGGCCCCTCATGCACGGCCCCGTCCGGGTACAGGCTCTCCACAAAGGAGCCGTTCCCCAGCCAGTAGAGCAGCGTCAGCTCTGGGAGCCCACTCGTCGCCTCGCATGACACCGTCACACTCTCACCTGCAGCCGGAGGGGACGTGGGGATCAGGGGGGCTGCAAGGGTCCCCAGTGCCCCCCCCGTTCAGGCTGGCCACAGTCACAGTCCCTCCACCTCGTCAGCAACCCAAAGTCTTGGCTGTGGGTGGAAGATGCACCCTGTGTGTGTGCCGGGGGCTGGCGCAGGAGCTGACCCCACTGTGCCTCCCCCAGCTGGGGGGCTCACTGCAGCTTCCCCATCCCTAGGCCATCCCTGCCATGGCCCCAGGGGTCTCTCACCTGGATGGGGGGCCTCTGTTGGCATCCGCAGGATGGTGATGCTGGGGAGCTGCAGGGCCATGGCACCTGGGGGAGCAGAGTGGAGTAAGGCAGGAGGTCAAAAGCGACCCTTTGAGACCCCACATCTCTGGGGTGGGTCAGAGGGCAGGGTGCCATTGAGGGATGGGAGCACTCCTCACCCCCAGAACCCTGCACAGGCCCCTCGAGGGGCACAGAGCCCAGAGGTGACCTGGCCTCCCCGGCTCACCCGGTAACCCCCACCTACCTGCACAGAGAACAGCCAGGGCCCAGCAGGGCAGAAGCAGGAGGAGCCAGGCAGGGAGTCCCAGGAGCCCTGCAGGCAGAGATGGAGCTCAGTGCTGGACATGCCGGGATGCTCCCCACGAGCCTGGGATGGTTCCGTCCCCTCAGCATCCTCCCAGCTGGTCACGGTCCCCCCAGCACCTCCCCCCAGCCACCCCCGGGCTCGTCCCCTCGCATCTCCCCAGCATTCCCCCCAGCAGGCCATGGTCCCCCCAGCAGGCCATGGTCTCCCCATCCTCACCCAGCACTCCCCAAGTCTAGGATGGTCCCGTCCCCTCGCATCCCCCCAGTTAACCATGATCCACCCAGCGCCTCCCCAGCGCCTCCCCAGCATGCCATGAGCCCGGGATGGTCCCGTTCCCCCCGGCATGCCCCTCCCGGGATCCCTCAGTGCTGTCCCCTCCCCGTTCCGTACGGGCATGCCGTGGCTCAGCCATGGGGCGGCGGCGCTGGCGGCGGCGGCGCTTTATGGGGCGGCCCCGGGGCGGGGCGAGCGGCAGCACCGTGACTCACCGACAGCCGCCCCCGGCCCCGCCGACCTGGCGCGGTGCCACGACCCGCACCGGCCCCGCTGCGTGTCCATAGGGCCCGTGCCCCCCTGTCCCCTAGTTCCCAGAACGTGCCCGCTGTCCCCAGCACTCCACGCCCCCTATGCTCCATGTCCCCTACGCCTGGGGCCAACGTCCCTCAGGCAAGCCCAGGATCAGCACACGGTGTGTCCCACCCGCTCCTGTGCGAGCATCCATGGACCCCCCAGGGATGAAGGAGCGGGGCTCGGTTGGGCCCCCGTGTCCATCACGCGGGGCACTGGCTGAGCCAAGGGGCGTCACAGGACTCTGGGACATGCGGGTTTGCCCCCGACACTCTGGGGTCAGGGGCAAGGCAGGGTCTGCACAAGAGGAGAGGGAGGCGGGTTAAGCCCCCGGGGGACTGAGCATGCACAGCGGGTGGGGGGAGCCCTGGCTGCTGACCCCTGGGTGCCCCAGCTGGGGCAGGACAACAGCTTAGCAGAGAGGAACCCCCCAGGACCCAACCCAGGCTTCACGCTGGTGCTTGGTTGTGGGAAGCCTGAGCAGGGGCAGGACCAGGCCCCTCTCCCCTGTCCCACAGCAGAGCCCCCTCATCCCCTGAGCCAGCCCCTTGGCAGCAGACACGGTTTACACGACCCACCAGCCCCGTTCCCCAGCACCCTCAAGCCCAGGAGCCAGCGCAGGCACAGCCACGGGGCAGAAGCAGCCACCTGAGCTGCAGGCCCAGGCACTGCCTGGTAAAAAGTCCCTAATTCCCCAGCGAGTTTCATTATCCCTGTTCCCAGCAGGGTAGAAAGGTGGCGGGAACAGGAACGTTTATCTTGGGGACCTGCCAAGTGCAACACGTCCCTGTCCTCCTGCTGGGCTGAGGTCAGCAGCCACATCCTCCCCACAGCACCCACGGCTGTCCAGTGGGCAGTGACGGGCCAGAGGCCGCTCTCATGGCAGCACCCAGTGCTCCTCTGCCACCTCCCTGCTCCCACCAACACCAACCAGTTGAGCTCTGGGTGCCACAGGTGCTTGTTTGCCATCCATACGATATCTGTCCCCCTGGGAGAGCTGAAAGGAGGAACCATGGCCTCACCCTGGAGCGGGGAAGACGATCAAGAAAAACCCAGTGCCAGGTCTCCATTTCCAGGACTCTTATTTCGGTGTTTGGCACGACACTGCAATGTGGTTTCACCCGAAAGAAAAACCAGATGATGCAGCAGGCGCTGGGGTTCCCTGGGGAGGGGGGGCACACAGCCCACGTGGTGCCCACGGCCATGCCACTGCTGTGGCCACTTCCCAAATCCCCTGAGCCAGGAGCTGCCTCATAGCCCCTCACCAGAACCCAGTCTCCTCAGACAATATGGCTCAAGTATCTGCATGCCAAAATACCACCACTGGCCCTCGGGGGACTTTGCCCCCACCCAGTGCCAAAAAATGAGCCTGAGGCCCCTCACACCAGCAGGACTGCGGCACGGCTCCCGCCGGCACGGCCAGGAGGATGCCATGGTGCAATGCCGGGGCAAGGAAATGCCAGCACCAGCCCAACCTTCGCTCCATCCCTTTTATTCCAGTGCCAAGAAGAGCAACACCCAGAGAGGAGGCCCCCGCACCCTGGGGCAGGGGCACCCGCTCCTGGGCTGCTCTTGATGTACCGTCACCGTCACCCAAAAGGGCGCAGAGAGAGGAACAGCACCGGTCCCACTCCATGCCCTGGCTGACAACCCCGAACAGCCAGGGGATGACGCTGGCCTCCAGGGAGAAACATAGAAAATTTGGGAGCATATAAAAGGGTTCCCCGAGACAGAGCCCACCATCACCGTGCCAGTGAGCAGCTTGGTTCCTCCCGGCACACCCATGGCACCCAGAAGGGGACCCAGCAGCCTGGGGTTGCCAGGCATCCCTCTGTCCCCTCTTTCAGGGCACTGGGCTCCAGCCTCTCCTCTGCAGCCCCCATATCCCATCCTCGCTGCCAGCAAGGCTGCTCCGGGGTGCCAGCGTCGGAGCCGGCAAAGCCTCGGCCCTTCTCCCCCTGGCCTCCCCTGGCAGAGCAGCAGGAGGGAGCCGGAGAACAGCCCCCAGCCCAAAGCTCAGCCCAGAGGGGTGCTGCGAAGGACCCGAGAGGGGCAGGGAAAGGGACAAGTGTCTCTTTTCAGCTGCAATAGAAAGTTTTAAATACGCTCATTAAAATAATTGCTTTTTAAAAAAATCCTCCCTCAGCTCTGGCAGGAGGGGCCCCAATGCTGCTGTCCTCAGGGGTGGCCGAGGTCCTGAGAGGTGATGGAGCAAAGCCAGCATCCCTGGTGGCAACTGTCCCCGGCCCTGGGCACGCGTCCTCTCGTGGCTCTGCGGCTCCCCACCGCCTGCGCTTACTCCAGCCCCAGGATGTAGTTGATTCCCTGGACCAGTCCGATGATCACCGGCTGCCAGGCCACCAGGTAGCGCAGCCAGTCCAGCAGCTGCCCATACATTACGTGAGGCCTCTCCCAGCTGGGCAGGAAGGAGTTAAAGAGCCATGGGGAGATGGGTGAGAGGAGCACGGCCCACCCAGGAGCCACCCAAAGGTGCCCCAAAGCAGGGACAGAGAACACGGGTGCCCAGGGAGGGAGGAACACCGGCACCCAGGGAAGGACAGACACGGGTCCTCACAGAGGGAAAGCTGTGGCCAGGCTTGCCTTGGGTTTTGTAGGGTCTCTGCCACTGTCATGGGCTGCAGTGGCTTACCCAGGGTAAGACGAGCCCCTCACCCCTTATGTGCTCTACCCACTGCTCTCCTTCCCACAGTGCTGGCTCCCAGCAGAAGAAAGGATACGGATTACTGAACATCCTCTTGAGATCCACCTTCTCTTTGCAGTATGGACACGTCTGCTTCTTCCCAACAATGCACCAGCCACGGATGCAGAACTCATGAAACCTGGGGAGCGGCAGGTTAAGGGGAACTAGAGGAAGAGGGGCACACATGACTAAGCGAGGAGGGAACCACCAAGCCTAAGAAAGTCCCCCCAGGCCAAGGAAACATCCCACTGCATGAGGACGGGGCATTGCACAACCACAGACCTTTCCTAGAAGGTGCATCAGCTTCCAGGGAATGCAGAAGGCGCTCACAGGGCAGCAGGATGGGACCAGGGAGGCAGAATGATGGCCTGACCAACGCATGGGCACCGGGGAGACTGAAACCCTTCACTGATGGTGCCCAACACTGGGAAGGTTCAGACAGTCTGGGAGAGCTCTGTGAACTGTGTGCATTTTGGAAGCCTTCTTCAAAGGCTTCTTGGGGACTGACAAGATATTTATGGAATTTCTCCCAGGGTCTGACTTACTGCTATGCTCCGTCACAAGGATGTGCACGACTGAGCACTGCCTGGAGAAGTTACAGGGAAACATGAGGGGGCTGCAGCCCACTTGCCACGCACAAGGGTGTCACTGAGCAAACAAACTTCCCCCAGAATCTCTCTGCTGCTCAAACCAAGGGGGCATGCCAGTGAGTTAGCAACAGGAGTCACTCCGTTGTCAGCCCTGGAGCCACAGATCCAGGGGTGCCCAGCCAGCCCTCACCCCAGAGGACCACCAGGAGCATAGACCAGCTCCTCTGACAACCACACAACCCCGTGCTGCCATAGTCCCAGACTCTGCACGAGTCAGCCATAAATCTCACAAACAGTCCCTAACAGTTAAATTTAGGCCATGAGTTTTGCCAGCATGACCTTTGCCTAGGCCCAGTTTGGAAACCACCTCGCAGGCAGTAATGCACGCGGTGCCAGAGGACATTCCCCTTCCAGGCTGAGTCACCACAGAGAAAAAACCCTGACCTGTCTCAGCTGGGGCTGAGCAACAACCAGAACTTCCACTTTCAAAACCCACTTCACATCAATCAGCTGATGGGAAGGGCTGAGTGACTCCAGAGTCCCGGAAACCCTGGAGGAGTTCTGGGAAAGGAGGAAGCTGACAGGCTGTGATCAGAGCAGGCAGCGACCAGCAGTGCTGGACCTGGGGGCTGTTTTCAGAGGGGGGCCAGCAGTGTTTCCCCCTGATTTTTCCTTACGGAGACTCAGACAGCACCCACTGCACTGGGTCTCTGATGAGGGGCCAGTGTGGCACAGAGCAGGGCATGTCCCAACCTCACACCATCAGAGCTGCCACTGCCAGGCAGACAGGTCACAGCGGATTTGGCAAAGGCAGGTGGAAAGTGAGGTGCAGCTCCATGGCCGAGCAGAGGGAGCTGGGGAAGGGAAGAAAGAGGAAATAACCACTTGTGATACACATGGAGGTGGCAACCAAGTGATTTCATGGATGCTGAGTCAGTGGAGACACAGCCATGGATCACATGCAAATTCAGCCAGACAGCCCCGAGTCCCAGGACGGGCTTTTCTTCACCCATTGTGGGAGAAGCCGTGGGGCAGGAGCTCCTTGCTGCCCAGCCCAGCGTGGGGCCAGCGAGGCGAGGGGCTGGCACCTGCAGAGAAGGATACACGTGGTTGCAGGAGAGGCGGTAGGTGTTCTCGATGATCCCCTCCTCGTTGACGTCCACGAAGATCTGCTGGCCGCAGACGGCGCAGACGCTGTCGGAGAGGTGCTTGGTGGGCATTCCCGAGGCGCTGTAGAACTGAGCGAGGGCAGAGCAGAGGGAGAGCGGTGACAGCGGGAGGACACGTGTCCCACGCCCGCGGTGGCACGGCTAAGCTCTAAGGAGGGCTGGGGTCAGCACCCCGGGAGTCGCCTCGGCCTTTGGGGCTTAAAAACCTTGTTACAGGTCCGGCTGCGGGAAACAACTACAACAGGACAGGGAGCTGCTCAGTGATGCGGTGGCCCATCACATCCCAGCCCCATGCACCCCCTTCCCATGCTGAGGGACTTGCTGTCAACCTCAACTCCCTAATCCCTTTCCACAGGACTCTCTCCAGGCTCTTGTCTTCAAATTTGTACCTGTAACCAGGATTATGCCACCCCAGGAGGAGAATCTTGGCACTTGCCCTGCTAAAATTCACATGGCTGAAGCTTGCCCAGCTCTCTCGTCTGTCCAGCTCTCACTCCTAAGAGGCCACAGCCTCTCCTGGTTTAGTATCATCAGCAAAAACATGCCTCCCTCAGAGTCCTGGCACATTTTTGCTCTGAGCATCTGACAGAGCCCTGGAGATCTGAGAGAGACCTGAGCTGTGCCAAGGTGTTGCACTGTGGCCCGTGAGAGGCTGGAGCAGAACCTCAAGAAGCAGCAGCAGAAAGCTCAGAAAGGAAGAGGAGGGGGAAAGACAAAGTCCAAGACCCTAAACGGCTGCTGAAAAGAAGAAATATGACCTACTTCGCTGGTGTCCTACGTCACATGTTTTTAGTGGAGTGGGTTATTTTGATACCACACGAGTGGGCTACAGATTCTGGGCCACCAAGCCCTCTGTCCACAGGGACAGCAGAAGTCTCTGAACAACGTGTGCCAGTGCCACACCGCGCTCCTGGGGAAGTACTTCCTGTCCTTCTGGGGATGAGGGGACCCAGCAGAGGCTTCACTCTTCAGGAAGGCTCTCAGAGCAACTCTTGCTACATTACAGCCAGGGACCCTTCCTTGAGGGGGAAGTTTGATGCACTTTCCCATTGGAGGGAGGCCAAAGCTGCTGCCAGGACCAACATATGGGGATGACTCTGGCCCGGGGGACAGCCCCTGGTGAACTCACCCCAATGGTGGAGGCCATGTAATCCGCACACATCTCGGCAAAGTCCCGCTCCAGCACTCCGTAGTAAAGACCGTAGAACAGGAGGGAGATGCCAAAGTCCATTGCATCTTCTGGTTTGATTCTACAACAGAAAAGCCCAACCATCAAGAGGTTTTTTTCAGGGCAAAGCCACTCTTACCATATTCCAGAGAAGATACGATTCTAGAGAATATTCCAGAGAAGTAGTCAACCTCTCTAAACATGAAGCTGACTTGGACTAGACTCCTCTGCCGCCACCTCTGGGCTGGCTGCTTCTTGCAGGTACATCTTCATCAGTATAGCAAAGAAAATCCCACTGCTGCCCTCAGACCGGACACCACAGAGCTGAGGGAGCTGCCGAGAGCTGAGCTGGAAAAAGGGCTCTCCAGCAACCTGGACCAGTTCAGGTACCAGCACCTCACCCACGATCCTCTCAGGAGCAAAAGGACACCCCAAGAGTCTCTTTGGTGCCATTAATCAGATTGCCAAGACAACTGTTTCTCCAGAGTAATACTCAATGGCATGTCAGACCCCATTGCCTCAGAAGTGGGAAAGATTCACTCACCTGAATAATAAGTTAAGACCAAAGAGTGTAAACATGACAGCCATGTACCCCACGATCCCAGTTGCATAGCTGATCTTGTATATTAGTAGAAACCATTTATAAACCAGCCTGTAAAGAATTAAAACAAAGAATTTAACAATTTCATTTTTTCCTGAATGAAACTGTGCCAATCACCCGAAGAGTTTTATTTTTCAAACCCACAGTGTTTTTGCAGACACATCACCTACCCCTACACATGGGCAAGAGCTTTACATTCCTAATTCAACCTGCCATGGGCTGCTCACAGTCTTGATTTCCAAACTAGAAACCTCAGGATCTCCAAAGGCCATAAGGAAGCATGCTGCACACCGGGAATGCCCTGGGTGAGGATACCAGCCCACGTGGAATCCGCCTTTCCACCACCCACCCGGGTACCAGATGGATCAGGCTGGCTGCCAGCAGCCACTAAAGTCCTTCACACCAGGCTCCCAGGATGCAAAGCTTAACACAGTCATCTGTGGCAGGGAAACTGGAAAAAACTCCTTGTAATGGTTACTCTGGGGCTGAGAAGTTTCCTCAGGAACACATGGACGAACCTGGGTGTTGTCTGTACCAGAGGCTTTCGAGTTGCCCTGAAGGTGACAAAAGCTGTGACTGCTGAGAAGAGCACCCAGATCACCAGGAACCGCCACCAGTACAGCTTGATCGTGAAATACAGAGGCACTACCCACATCTGGAAGAGGGTCACCATCTGCAGGAACAGAGGAAAGGCACTCGGAGCTGCTTCTCTGCTCCTCAGACATCAGAAACATCCTGACAGTCGTGGCAGCCATTCTCTTGCCTGCATCAAAGGGCCCTGAAAAGCACCAGGAAACTGCGGAGATTTGGTCTGTGGCACCCAGAAAACAGCTCAGAGCTCGGCTGAGAGCATGAGTCTGATGGGGTGCAGCCTGGGTAGAAGGAGGCTCAGAGGGGACCCTCTTGCTCTCTGCAACTCCCTGACAGGAGGGGGGAGCCAGGTGGGGTCAGGCTCTGCTCTCAAGTAACAAGGGACAGGACAAGAGGAAATGACCTCAAGTTGTGTCAGGGAAGGTTTAGGTTGGATATTGGGAAAATTCCTTCCCTGAAATGGTGATCAAACCCTGGCACAGGCTGCCCAGGGCAGTGGTGGAGTCACCATCTCTGGAGGGATTCAAAAGACGTGGATGTGGCACCTGGGAACAAGGGTTAGTGGTGGGCTTGGCAGTGCTCGTTGGACTCCATGATCTTGGAGGGCTTTTTCAACCCAAACGGTTCTGTGATTTTGTGAGGGAGTCAGAGGCAGCAGTCAGGTGATTTTTGGTAGCAAAGGATAGAGCTGGAGGGAGAATGCAGAGGAACCATCTCCAGAGTAAGGTACAGGAGATGGTCCACCCAACCAGTTGCTGTAAGGCAGCTTCATAAACCTTTGCCTTCCCAGGGTCCTGACGCTGCAGCCACAGACAGGTATTACACAAGGCGAGAAGGTTTTGGCTTGTCTCTGCACTCCAGCCTATTCCCAAATGGATCTACAGCTGTGCAGCTGAGCTCTCGTGGTGCCGCTGGAGGGAAATGGGCAAACAGCTTCGGTTCAAAGTTCAGAGGATTACAGGGTACTCCCAGGAAACATTAATTATGATAATATTATCATTACTATTATGACAAGGAAGTCAGAGTGAAGTTAGTTCAGTTAAATAACAGACCCAGCCACCCAGCTAGTGGCATTGGCAAGTGGCAGGTCTGCTCAGCAGAGTGCTGCAGGTACCATCAAACCCACGGTCCTGGCAGCAAGGAGCTCCCATTGCTTCCGAGAAAGCTCCCACAAAATGCAGCTTCCCTCTGGACAACACCTTGTCAATCCCGGGTGCCAAGGCACCACGTCACACGGAGTTACTGGTATCGCTTCCAGCGAAACCTGAGGCCTTCAGGTCCATCCATCCTCATCCCTACTTAAAATCCCCCCATGCCGCTGGGAAGTCAAGGGAATCCCAACACCAGACAATAGGAAAACCAGGAACACACTTCTCATTGGCAAAAGGAGGGTGTCAGTCAACGCTCACCTCCAGCCTGAGGCGGAACTTACGTTGTAGGAGCGAGGGTGCCGCTGCTTCCACTGAACCAAGAGGAGCTGTGCCACCACCAGCGTGGCGATCAGGATGAGGACCATTTCGGCGTGCATGGCCTCGTGCCCGCGGTGCTTGGCGTGCATCCGTGCGTGCTCCACCCTGCAACGACCGGGAAAAGGCGGCTGAAAAGCACAGGCACAGACTGCACAGCGGGGGACAGGCACCTCGGGAGAGCCGGCAACACCAGACAGAAAAACAGCTCAAAGAAGAATCCTGGAGTCGAGGGCTGTGAACAATCCACGGGAGAAAGGACAGAAGGTTGCTCTGGGACCAGCTCATTTCCATGCTGTGAAAGTCAAGAACAACACCCAGCCCATCCAGGTGTGAATGAGGTGGAGAACTCCCACTGACCTACCTGAACTAACGAACATGGAGTGTACGGTCCACATAACTCATAATCCCACAATGGGCAAGGTTAAAGGGACCACTGGTGGGGTCATCTGTTCCAACCTCCCAGATGAAGCACGGTCCTCCTAGAGCACATTGCAATGTTTGACCCCCGAGTGTGTGTCAATTCTCATTACCAAACTCTCAGCCCAGGTTCAGAGCCACCAACACCATTTTTCCCTCTTGCCCAGCAAGGGAAAGGCTGCAAGGGTCAAGGATGGGGGACAGTTGACACCTAACAAAACCCCCAAGTACCAGCAAATCGCTTCCCTCCACCATGAGCATGCTGGAACAAGTGATTTCCAGACTGATGCTCACCAGATACCTGGGGTTTCTTTGCAGCTTGGGCTGTTTGACCAAAAAGCAAGGTGGAATTAAGAGCTGTGACATCCTTATGTCTTGGTCTCCAGGTGATGATACGGTTCAAATTAGAAGAAAAAAAAATCCAAACGCAATAAATATGCCAAATTCTCTGATTTTAAGTCATCCTCTAAAAATTAACACAGAATCACAGACTCAGGGAATGGGTCAGGTTGGAAGGGACTACAGTGGAACTTCCTGGGCATCAGTTCCTGCCCGTTCCTCCTGTGCCATTGCTGGGCCTCCCCGAGCAGAGCCTGGTCCATCCTCTGCCCCCTCCCTACAGACACTGACACACATTGGGGAGGGCTCCTCTCAGTGTCTCCTCTGGAGGCTGAACAGCCCCAGCTCCCTCAGCCTTTCCTGCTCCCAGAGATGCTCCATCCCTTCAGCATCCCTGCAGCCTCCGCTGGACCTGCCCCAGGAGCTCCATGTCTCTCCTCCTGTCCTGAGGAGCCCAGAGCTGGACACAGCACTGCAGATGTGCCTCATCAGGGCTGAGCAGAGGGGCAGGATCACCTCCCTCAACCTGCTGGCAATGCTCTTCCCAGTGCCCCCCTGGACACCACTGGCCTTCTTGGCCCCCATGGCACACTGCTGGCTTAGAGGGAGCTTGTTGTCCACCAGGACCCCCACATCCCTCTCCACAGAGCATCCTTCCACCTTCCAGCAGGTCGACCCCCAGCCTGTACTGGTGCAATACCGAGAGACCAGTCTCACTGTGATTTTCAATAAACATCTGGCTGAAATTGGTTTAGTTTAGGGAAAAGGAGGATTTCTGAGGCCCCTTACTACAAGGCAGACACTGAGGGGCTGGAGGGTGTCCAGAGAAGGGCAACAGCTGGGGAAGGGTCTGGAGCACAAGACTGATGAGGAGAGGCTGAGGGAGCTGGGGGGGCTCAGCCTGGAGAAAAGGAGGTTCAGGGGGGACCTTCTGGCTCTGCAACTCCCTGACAGGAGGGTTGATTGAGGTGGGGGTTGGTTTCTTTTTCCAGGTAACAAGTGACAGAACAAGAGAAAAAACAGCCCCAGATAGTGCCACAGGAGGTTTAGGTTCGACATTTGGGAAAATTTCTTCACAGAAAGGGTTGTCCAGCCCTGGCACAGCTGCCCAAGGCATTGGGGGAGCCCCCATCCCTGGAGGGATTTAACAGAGGTGTGGATGTGGTGCCTGGGGACGTGGGTGAGTGGTGGCCTTGGCAGTGCTGGGGGAATGGTTGGACTTGATGGTCTCAGGTGGCTTTTCCAACCTAAACTATTCTGTGATTCTAATATTTAGCAAGTAGTTTAAAAGAAAAAACATGCCTTTTAAGACAGTTCATACTTCCCCTCAGCAAAAAATGCTGACCCTGTCCTCTCCCACTGTGAACACGGGCTGTGCTGCCGTCGCTCCGGCCCGGACCAGGAGCTGGCTCGAGCTGTATGCACTGATTCACCTCCCAGCACACTCACCTCCATCTCTCCTCTGGGGACAAGTGCGAGAGGTCAACCTAGGGAGACAAGAAAAACACCCATGAAATCAGCCACTGGAGTTTGGGAGCAGCAGCAGCACCACAGAATGGGTAACTCGTTCCCTTCACCCTCCTGAGCAGCACGATGAGCAGGACTCTGTGTGGCTGTGCTGCCTGTTCACCACAAGGAACACAGCACCCGGCTCCTTTATCTCCTGGTGAGACCCTGACCCGTGCCGACAGCCATCCCGTGAGACCTCCAGGATTGCTCTCTGAGAACCTGAAGAAGGAATCTCTGGATTCACATACTTTAAATAACAAACCTGGATGTGCCCATGGTGACAGCACAGCCCAGAGAATCATAGAATCATAGAATAGGTTGGGTTGGAAAAGACCTCCAAGATCATCAAGTTGTCCTTTCACCCTCCCAGGCCGCACAGGGAAAGCGGTGAGCACCCCTGCTCCTCTGCCACCTCCACTTCCCTATTTTACTGGAGCTGAGGCTCTGCCCACTATCCCACACCACCACTACCAGAGAATTGGTTTAAATCCCATGTTCACAACCCTGCCCGGCATCTCGGGGCACGGAATGGTCATCCCAGTGTAGCCAATGCAAATGCAGTCCAAAATCCCACCAGGCTGCAGGACAGGGGACAGTATCTGCACACCAGCAACGAAATAGTGCTAAAAAAAATTTCAAAATTACAGAAAAAGAAAGATTTAGGCTTTGCTTTGCTGAAATGGCTGGAAGTTCCTCCCAAATGTTATGGGCAGGAGTAACTCAAGAGTGACAGGAGCTGCTGTTATTAGTGACGATTGACAATGGGCTCATGTAATCCATCTTCTCCAGTGAGATTTTGTGTGAATACTCTCACTTTTGGACAGGGGAGGAGTGGGGGGAGCTTTGACACTGCATTTCAGCTTTCGCTTGGAGCTTTATATAGAATCATAGAATCACAGAATGGTTTGGGTCAGAAAGACCTTAAAGCTCTTGTTCCTATCCCCCTGCCACAGGCAGGGACACCTTCCACTAGACCAGGTTGCTCAAAGCCCCATCCAACCTGGCTTTGAGCACTTCCAGGGACAGGGATTCCACAGCTTCTCTAGGCAAAATCTTTACCTTCACAAAATCTTCACTCGATGTCTTCACCTAATTGCTGAGGACCCTCCAGCCCCAATCATGTCCCCACACAGGCTCACAGACCGGGCAGTACACTGACCCACAGCACCAGGGAGTGAATCCCACAGCTCTGGGTCCCGTTGCCTTTTCTTGGTGAGACACAAACTCAGATTAAACCAAGAGCAGCTCGTCTGGGGCTGGGAACGTACACACGGGGTTTAGAAATCCTCATGGGGCTGGAAACACTCCAGCATTGCCGAGGCATTGGGGATGGAAATTGGAAACAAGCCATAGCAAGGACTTTGATATCACTCCTTCCTGCACACACAGCAGAGATGTGTACACAGGAACAGGCTCCACCTCGCCCCACTGGGTACAGGGCCATGGGCTTGGCTTCAACCTTTACCCCAGGGCTCTCCCTGGCATGGCACAGCCCTCAGCCTCGCCTGCCCGGTGCACCACTGCCAGCACAAAGGTGTCTCAGAGCCAGCAGCTCCCATCGCAGCAGGGCTTGGCTGAGGGCACACGCAGCTGCCCTGCTTCCCCTGCGGTGCCTAATGACACCCCAGGGGGAGGAGGCGGGGAAAGACACACAGCAGCAATCTGTCTGCCCGATGTGGAACGTCTGCTGAGCTTCACCCCAGAGCAACACTTGAGAGAGATTCAGCTCCTGAGGCCCTTGAGAAGTACTTCAGGACCCAGATGCAAAACCTAGAGCTACGGAAATCCGTGTTGGAGCTCGCTGGCTTGTGTCAGAACCCGTGGGGAGGCGGTGACAACCTGACACCGACACCGAGGAGGGTGTTTGTATCGACCAAATTCCCCGAGCGCCTCTGCTCCTAAAACAGCCAGTCCAGAGCCATCAGTTCAGTTGCTGTGACACAAACTGGAGCAAGAACAACTCTTCCGATACAAACAGGAAAAAAAGAGATTTAAAAACTAGTCACTGCACACAGGAGAAGCTGAGAAACCCCAACGCTTGTTGGCTCCAGTGTAGGTCGATCCCTCTGCAAGCTCTGGGAGTCACGCAGGTGCTTCCACTGCCTCCCCCCAGGAGATCCCTGCTCCCCCCAGGCTCTGGCCCCATCCTTGCTGAATAAGGATGTTTGACAAGCACCTTCCAACCACACCAATTTTTTTACCCCTATACAGTGGCTCTGCTCACTCCTCCGTACCACACCAGCAGCCACGCCATCCACAGAGTCAGCCCTGCCTTGGGAAACACTTCCCAGCCTCTTTGCTTCAGCATCTTCCCCAAATCTCCAAATTCTTCCAGCAGCCCCTGTGGAAATCCTATTGATATTGCACAGAGGTTCCTCCAAGCTGTGCTTCCAAGCCAACCACACATCCACAGCACCAGACACAATTTTGTCTCAATCACAAGGACTGAGATTCACCAGATTTCCCAGAGCTCAAAGCTCCCGAAATAACTTTATTAAGGGGGGCCAGGACATGACATAAGGGATGTTGGGAGGCATCTGATGACTGTCAGACAGGACTTGGCAGAGCAGCCCTCCCAAGCCAGATCTTCCAGCTAACCCCTCCTTGATCTGCACACTCTCAGCACAGAAGTTTTGGGTTGGGGCTAAAAATGAACAGTGATGGTGAAGGAAGCACCTGGGCTCACCAGCAAGCATTCATTCTATTTTTAGTTTGGGGGCATCTTATTTTAATACCCAGTTTTTGGGTCTCTTGGGGGTTTTTGGGTCTCTTCCTATCCCTGATGACAACATTGAAGAACCTCCGCCTGTAAATCTCTACCAGGGGGTTAGACAAGAACAACGAGGGTGAAGCAGCTAAAGATCAGCTCTATCAAGTGTTGAGCACCAGCCCACTCCTGCTGCAGCCTCCTCCAGCTGCCACATCAACACAGGACCCAGTGTGCAACCAACTACAGCTCTTACAAAAGCTTTTTTAAAAAAAATTAGGAATTAAGAATGATTCTTCTGCTCTCTGTCTCTTCTGCAACTCATGATCCACTTAAAATCCCCAACCTCCCCTGTGTGACGACTGGGAGAAACTGGATACCTTGGACTAAAGTCTAACCATCTCCTCGGACGTGGTATGATGGCCTTTGGAAGAGCCTTGTGCCACTCCCCACTTTTTCAAGGGCCTGATGCCCCAAAGCCTCCACAAACCTGTCATCTCCACCATTGGGACAGTCAATGGAATTACCCCCTCAAGGAAAACACAAAGGCTGTTGATAGGGTCAGCACCAAAACCAGAACCAGCCGTTCCTCAGAGCCCAGGGAGCTGGGGGGATCTCCAGGCACACACACGCTGCTGTGAGCCAGCTCTAATCTCCTTATGCTCTAAATCTGTGAAGGAGGCAAGCAGAATGCCTTGAGGATGGAGAATAAGCAGCTGCTGATTTCAGTTCAAAGCTCCAGAGCAGCCACCAGCCCTGATCTCACCTTTCCCACAGCCCCAATCTCAGTCTTTGTCTCACAGCACCCACCAGGAACAACCTGACATAATGGGAAGATAAAGTGCTGCAAGTTCAACCAAGGCAGGTTGGGAAGAGGCACATTCTTTAGTGAAAGTCTGGAGAGATTTTGGAATCTCAATTCTGCTTTCTTCCTGCTCATAAAACAGCACAGGAACAAGGATCAGGGAGGAGAAAGGTCCCAAGTGATCAAACACTTGGATAATTGGAAACTAAACGTTTGTTGAAGGCCCAAGCTCCCTGCAGGCAGAGCCAGAGCCACGGGACACTCGGCTTTATTCCAGGGGAACGTTCAACTGCTTTCAGGTCCCCACCATTAGTGATTCATCAGCAACCTGCTCTGCCCAAAGAGCTGCCAAGACCTCTGGACAACACGAGCAGACAGGTTTTGCCCTGACAGACATGGATTGTGTGGAATCACAGGGATAAGCACAGGTCCTATATGGACTCCCTCACCTGCTGCCTCCTCCTGATGCCCTCACTGCCAGCCCCAAAAGTAGCTTCCTGACAGAATGAAAAATGGGAATTTCACTTCTGAGCATCAGAGACCTTGGATCTTTCACATTTTTACATACAAAGTCACCAGAAAATATCTTAGAAATATAACCAGTAGCAACGCGGCAGTGATTGCTTTGTGCTCTAAATCTCCATCACCCCACTGCACCTGCTCTGACAGCAACACAGGATGTGGGGAGGAGGCACAAGCTCCCACAGCTCAGCCATACACCAGGGAATCTCCACAGCTTGACTCTGCCAGGAATCTTCTCCAACATAACCATCAGCATCTGAGAATTTTTAAGCGAAACCACCTATTCCTGAGGAAGAGCACCGAAAAGTACCTGACTGCACCAGCAGTCACCTACAGTAACACACAGTGCAGGCAGGATGGAACCACGTTCTCCACACAGAACAGACCCAGGTTCTCCTGGTTCTCTACAAGTGGAAAGAAAACTCCCGATCATAAAGCACAGGGGACGGCAAAGAGCCCCTGCAAAGCCCGGGGCATCAGTGCTGGTGCCCGTGGCACACACACACACCACCCTGCTCCCAGTTCCAGCTTTCCGAATAGATTTCTTGTTTCCAGCTTTGTAATTTTTCATCCCCAGGAACATTTGAAAGCCAGCATGGGAACAACAGCCGAGCCTCCATCCTCGCCCTCCCGCCCCCGGGACCTCCACTGTCCCGCTGCCCCACGGGCCTCCCGAAGCCCCCAGTGCCCCTCTGCCCGCGGGACGCTCAGTGTTCCCCTGCGCCAGGGATCCCCAGAGCCCCCCCCAACACTAACACTCCCCACACCCACCTGCCCCAAAGCCCTACGAGCTCAGAGTGCCCCAGACTCCCTCTCTCCCACTGCAGGGACCCTCAGAACCCCTCAGCGTACACCCCGACTCCGCTCCCCCGCGCCCCCCAGGCCCCTCGCCCGAGCGGCTCCCCTCCAGCCTCCCCCGCGGTGGAGCTGCCGGCCCCGCAGCCGCCTCCCCCTCCCCTCCGCGGCTGCCCCCGGCCCGGCCCGGCGCAGCCCCCACACCTCCTCCACATCGCGCTCGACGGGGCCGCCAACCTCCACCTCCAGCACCGCCGCCATCTTGCCCCGCCCCCCCAGCGGCCAGCTCCTTCCGCCGCCGCCCGCCAATCACCGGCCGAGCCGCCGCTCTTGGGCCAATCCCTGCGCGCGGCGCTGCCCCGGCGGCCAATGGGGAGCGGGGAGGGGCGGGACGCGTGTCAGGCGCGGGGGAGCCGTCCCGGCCGGGGCCCGCCCGCCCTTCGCAGCCCCGCCTGCCCTTCGCAGCCCCGCGGGCTCGGTGCCCCCGGGCCGCCCGCCCGCCCTTCCCGCCGCCGCCTCGCTGCCCTGTGCCGTCAGTAACGCCGCCCGCGCCCGGCCCTGCGCGGCCCGCAGACTACGAGTCCCGTCAGCCCCCGCGGCCGGGCCGGGCCGGGGATGGCGGGGAGCGGGAGGCGGGGCCGTGCGGTTCGGGCGGGAGATTCGGGCTTTGGGATCGGTGCGTTGAGGTGCCTGGGGGCGTTGGGCTGCGGGGGCACTGCCGCGGGGGGATGGCGTGGAGGGGCTACGGGGCACAGCCGGGGTTTGATGGGGCTGGGAGAGGGGTCGTGGTGGAGGACTGGGGGGCTACTGTGATGAATAGCTGGGAACACGGGGGGTGGAACTGGAGGGGCTGAGGGGAGCTGTGGGGAAGGACTGGGGGGTACTGGAGTGACAGAACGGGGCTGGGGCTTGTGGGCTGGATGTGGGTGGGACCCGGGGATGGGGGGGTCGTGGGGTGAGCAGCGGACACAGGGGTGGCTGAACAGGGATGAGGGGTTGAGAGCCAGATGTAGGGGTTACTGCTGTGGCAAAGCAAGGCTAAGGGGTGGTGGGGCGGGTCTGGGGGGCACTGAGGCAGTGAGATGGGACTGGGGCGCACTGGAACTGCCGAGGGCTTGTGGGCTGAGGCTGGGAGCTGCTGAATGGTGCCAGAGCTGGGAGACAGCCGAGCCCATCACAGACCTGTCTTCTTTCCCCACTAGGCACTGGAGGGATCTGAGGGGAATCTGTGTCCTAGCAGGACATTGACTCTAGAGGATCCCGAATGGCTCCAGTTAAAATCAGCTACGTGGTGTCCTTCTCCTCACAGGTACCCGAGGGTTTCCTCCGGGGTGGCTCGTTCCCCCTGAGCTGTTGGGTTCTCTGAAGAGGCAGGTGGGGGTGCGACAGGGTGCAGCACCAGCTTTCCTCATTAGGCTGAAAGGCACTAAGTGGGGCTGAAGGGCAGGAATTCCAGGCAATTCTCAAAGCGGGGTGTTGTTCCTTGGGTTACCAGGGAATTCCCTGCTTCTCCCCCGGGCCCAGAGTGAGCTGGAGCCGGAGGAGAAGGCTTTCAGGGAGGGAGCCATGTCATGTCCCTGCTGTGCGTGCAGGACCCCAAGTACCCAGCGGAGAACCTGCTGAGTGAGGGCAGTGTCCGGCCCTGGCTTGGCTGCCCCCAGGACCGCAGCACGCGGCTGAGCGTGGAGCTGCAGCTGGAAAGAGCCAGTCCCATCGGCTACGTGGACATCGGTACGTCCCCGTCCCCGTGCAGGAGGCAGGGCTGTGCCCCCCATGGGCTCAGCAGCTCTGAACCCCCTGTGCTTCCCACTGTTCCCCAGGGAACTGTGGCTGCGCCTTCCTGCAGATCGAGGTGGGACGTTCCTCGTGGCCACGTGACCAGCCCTATCTCACCTTGGTGCCCACTGTCACGCTGATGACACCGGATGACTCAAAGCTGGGCCGGAATCGCTGTGGGGTCCGGATGTTCAAGGAAGGTAAAGATCGATCCAAAGGAAAAAGGCACAGGGAAGAGCTATGGCCCTGGTGGTGGGCTGGCTGGGGGGGCTGGCAAGGGGATGGGGGACTGGCAAAGGGATGGGGCTGGCTAAGGGGTTGGCAAAGGGGCAGGATGGGGGGCTGGTGAGGGGGGCAGAAGGGGACAAGTAGACCTGGGGTCGTGGTTGTCCTTGGGAGAGCCGTGCCAGCTCTGCTCCCCTACCCCAGCCTTTCTTGTGCCCGTAATCTCCCAGTCGTTGCTGTTTCCTGGGTGTCACGGTGACAGGGTGACAAGCAGAGATGGGAGCAGTGCCAGGACGGTGGTCCCTGCTGCGTCCCCTCCAGCCCGGGTGCTCTCCCCCACAGCAGACTTCCCGGTGCCGGCGATAGGGCAGCAGTGGGACCGCCTGCGGCTCACCTGCAGCCAGCCCTTCAGTCCCCGCAGCCGCTTCGGGCTCTCCTTCATCCGCCTGCGCACGCCGCAGGAGCCTGAGCCCCCCCGGCCACCCCTGGGCCCGGTAGGTGCCTCTCACACCTCCGTGTACTGCTGTCCACGGGGAGGCTGTGGGGAGGGGGCAGCTCCTCCACGGGTGCCACTCGTGCCCCAGGGAGAGCACAGGAGAGCGCTCGCTGGGCTGAACCAGGGGCTGTGCCAAGATAGCGGGCGGAAGGTTCCTGCTTGATTGCCTGGGGTGTCTCCTTGTCCCACAGGAGGATGCTGAGCCCTCAGACAGCCCCTGGTGCTCCAGCCCCGACTTCCACCAGACGTTTTTTCCCAAACCGCACTCGTAAGTAGCCTGGTCTGATCCATCCCATCCTCTCCCTGTGCAGCGGGGCCTGGAGCCCCTTGAGGTGCTGCCTCGGAGCCCAGAGCCCTGGCTGTCCCCTCCTGCGAGCCTGACCCTCCCTGTCCCCAGGAGATCCAGCGCAGAAGAGCAGCTGAGGAGCCGCCTGTGGCAGCTGGAAGGGGGTGCAGGGAGCCCGGCCTGCCTCAGCCGCCCGGCCCGGATGGTGCTGTTGGCAGCGCGGAGTCGGGCGCTGAGGCCGGGGGGTGACTCAGAGCTGCCGGCCAAGGACCTGGGAGGTCCCGTGGTGCCAGTGGGTGAGCCTGTACAACTGTGTCCTGGGCTGCATCCCCAGCAATGTGGGCAGCAGGGTGCAAGGTGGGGGTTCTGCCCCTCTGCCTCTGCGGTGCTGCCTCCAGCTCTGTGGCCCCCAACATCAGAAGGACATAGAGTTGCTGGAATGAGTCCACAGGGGGCCACAGAGGTGTTCCAAGGTCTGGAGCACCTCTGTTATGGAGACAGGCTGAGAGAGCTGGGGGTGTTCAACCTGGAGAAGAGATGGCTCTGAGGAGAACTGAGAGCCCCTTCCAGGGCCTAAAGGGGCTCTAAAGAGCTGGAGAGGGACTGGGGACAAGGACCTAGAATGGTAGGAGAAGGGGGAATGCCTTCACACTGACAGAGGACACTGCTAGATTGGATATTGGGAGGAAATTCTTCCCTGTGAGGGTGGGGAGGCCCTGGCACAGGTTGCCCAGAGAAGCTGTGGACTCCTCATCCCTGGAAGTGCTCAAGGCCAGGTTGGATGGGGCTTGGAGCAACCTGTTCTAGTGGAAGGTGTCCCTGCCCATGGCAGTGGGTTGGGACAACATGACCTTTAAGGTCTCTTCCAACCCAAACCATCCTGTGTCTCCATGGTTCCTGCCCACTTGCTGTTTCCCAGGCTCTGCTCAGGACATCCCTGCAGCCTCCCCAAGCACCTGCAAGCAGCCAGACAGGTGCTGTGCTCCCAGCCCTGCTGGCAGGTAATCCCTCAGGTCACTGTTTTCTTCCTGCCCTCGCCCTGGTGATTTACCACTCCCAGTCCCAGAGAGCTCTGGGTGCAGCCCTTCGCTCCTTTGGGCTGGCAGAATGTGGCACAGGGTGCCTTCAGGACGTGACTGCTCTGCAGGGCTCCAGCTGCTGCCTCAAGGCCACCCACAGTCAGAGGAAGAGCCCAAACCCACGGCCACCGACAGAGACGGGCCAGGAGGAGGGGCAGGGGACAGGCCAGCGGTGACAGGGAGACAGGTGTCTGCCCCATCTGCTCAGGTGGGTGCTTGGAAGGGGTGTCCTGGTGGTGAGGGGACACCAAGCAGCAAATGGGGATAGCAGTGGCAGTTCCATAGCTGAGACACCTCCCTCCTGCTGGTGCCCGGGCACAGTGCATCCCACCAGTCTATCTCTGCCATAAGAACCCTCAGGGAGGTGTCAGCCCAAACCCCGTGTCATCCCAACACCAGTGAGCCTCTGACAACCACATCACCTCTCCTCTCCACAGGCCGCTTCCTCCTGGATGTGCTCCCCACGCACGCCTCCCACTGCGGGGAAGAGCCCACTGAAGCCTGGCCCTCCTCGTCCCCTGACACCTGGGTGTCCTGCCCCATTTGCCAGCTGCCTTTCAGCATGGCAGAGGTGGAGCAGCATGCCAGCACCTGCGGTGAGACGCTGTCCTCATCCCACCGCCTGCAGTAGGACAGCGGAGCTGGGGACAAACCCTGTGTCACCACCCCCCAGGGGCTGAAGCCACAGTGCTGGACCCAGCTGTGGTGCAAGGAATGAGGGGCAGAGACGCAGCAGCCCCAGGACGTTTGTGGCAAGACTGGTGGGGTGGATGGAGAAGGTGTTTCCAGCCCCTTGGCTGGGGGGGGGGCTTAAGGGGCCTGAAACACTGTAACAGCAGGAGTTGCTGCTGGAGAAGAATAAATTAAAGGAGAGAACGAGGGAAGAGAGAGAGAAATGCCCTGTGACTGCCCAGTGCCACAGCAGGTTCCCTGGGTGAGCACTTTGCCTTGGGGCACGCTGTGCAGCTGGTGGGAACAGTGAGGGGACAAGGAGGAGGTCACGCTTTTCCTCCCCTCACGCCCCACTTGGAGTTCC
Source organism: Neopelma chrysocephalum (assembly GCF_003984885.1). Lineage (NCBI taxonomy): Eukaryota > Metazoa > Chordata > Aves > Passeriformes > Pipridae > Neopelma > Neopelma chrysocephalum. Next base: position 22,219 of record NW_020938748.1, read on the forward strand.
AGCACGTGTGGCCCACGGGAGGAGGAAGCCAGTACCCCTAAAGCAGGAGAAAAATACAATTTATTTACAAGTAGAAACATTTAAAAATGTTGCCTCGGCTTCCCTGGGAGCTGCAGGAGGGCAGGGGCAGGTGCGGGAGTCCCACACAGGGGGAGCGGGGGAGGCGGGGGGGGGTCAAGGGACGCTATGTCTTACCTCTGTCCCTGTCACTGGGGCTGCAGGATATCCCTGAGGAGGGCTCAGACCCTCCAGCCCCAGCCTGGTGCCAGCCCCTGCACCCACGGGTGTTTCCAGCCCTCACTCCCTGTCATGCCCTTGCCTTGGGTCCCGGGAGGGTTTAGGGTGACAATGGGTGCAGGAAGGACACGGGCGCCCTGCCGTGCTCAGGGCAGCCCCGTGGTTGTCAGTGGGACGTGCAGGGCAGCGTCACACGGGTGGCCCCATCTGTTTCCCCTCGGTGCTGCTGGGCCCCGGGGATGTCCTCGCAGCACTGGGGGGAAAGGGAGAGGCAAGGGGGTGCAGGTAGGGGGCCAGGGCAGAGCCAGCAACACAAGGACTGGGGAAACCTCAGAATTTTGTGTCCTTGAGCGATCGGCGACTGGCCTGGAAGGGAGAAAGCAGAGAGGGGATGTCAGTGACCGTGAGCGTGACCAGAGCCCTGGCAGCAGCTGTGCCCATGGCACAAGCCCAGGGCAGGGGCTGGGGGCACTGGGGAGAGCATGTGCTCAGAAGCCCACGTGGGGGTATGGGCAGTGCCTACCTTGCCCTTGGGGGACTTGGCGGTGGCGATGCGGGGTGAGCGGCGGGTGCTGCCGCCGGGGGTGTTCTTGGGAGTGCTCTTGCGGGCGGCTGCCCGGCGCAGCAGGCGGTTCCCCAGCTTCTTGGGGGTGGTGAGGATGCTGAACGCCATCGACTGGCGCCTCTGAGCCTGCAGGGGAGGGGGCAGGACCATCAGCTCAGCTCAGGACAAGACAGGGAGGTCCCTCCCGACCCCTCCTTTTCCCTCTGGAGCTCACCTGCTTGGCGGGGGTCGGCTGTTCGCTCTGCCGGCTGACCTGGGAGCCGCGCCGCTCACTGCGGTCCTGGGAGGTCTGGGGCCGTGGGAAGCAGCTGGTCGGCTTCTTGGACTAGAAAAGAGGGGACCAGCTGGGACTGTCATCCAGGGGTCACCCTGCTGGGGAGCTGGGAGCAATGAAGGAACCGAGGGGCTGCAGAGAGGGGACAGGAGCGAGGGCAGCAGCACCCAGGGAAGGCAGAAGGCTCAGCCTTGGAGTGGCCTTGGGAGCATGTGGAATACTGGACACAGCACTGGATGCTGGGAACACAGGGCACTGGAAGCCAGGATCATTGGGAACGTTTGGAGCACTGGGAGCATCTGGGAATACTGAGAGCATTTGGAGCAACAGGAGCGGTAGGGCACTGAGAGCATAGGAGCACTGGGGTGCCACCCCCAGAACTGCAGCAGCCCCCTCAAAACCCGGAGAACACCTGCAGCTGTCCCGAACCCTGTGTCCCCTGGTCCCCAGCAGGGTGCTGTGCTGGGGGCTGGGCTGGGCTCACCTGGGGGGTGTCGGGGCCCTGGTGGGTCTCATCTGAGAGGCGCTTCCTCTGCTGCCGGGTGGTGATGCCGGCCAAGGCGTGGCCGAGGGTGCTGCGCCGGGTGCCCACCCCACTGCCCGTGGGGACGATCTGTGAGGGCTGCATGCTGGCGCGTCGCAACGTCTCCTTAGGGTCCCCCATCTTCACCTCCTCATCCGTGATGGTTCCCAAGGAAGTGGAGGGCTGGGGAGGGGGCACGGAGATGTTGCCGAGGGGCACTGTCCATCCCCAGACCCGCTCCCAAACCCCGCTTCTGGGGAAGGGGCCACCCACCCTCCGCGTCCCCCCCGTACCCTGCTCTCCAGGGGGTAGCAGGTCTTCAGGTGTGGGGGGCAGGCCTGGTTCCGCCGCTGCAGCTCTGCAATGCGGTTCCAGTCATCCGGCTGCTCCGGCTCGTCCTGGCACGTGCCCAGGTAGATGCTGTTCCGGCCTAAATGCAAAGCAGGGAAGGCTGAAAGGGGGGTCCCAGATAAGAAGTGACCCCCCCCAAGGCAGGTGGAACCCCCCCAGCCAGCAGCCCAGGTGCCCACCCTGCCCACACACACCGAGGCTGGAGCTGCTGGTCCCCTGCAAGCGCAAGGATCTGCGAGTGACTGGCCGGTACCCGGGGAGGCCCAGCAGTGCTGAATTGCCAGGGGTTTCCTCCGGGGAGGAGGTTTCCAGCTTGGCAAGAGTTTCCCGTGAGGGAAAGCTGGTGAGGGAGCGGGTGGAGGCAGCTGAGCGCAGCCGTCTCTTGGCAGGGGAAGCGCTCGGGGACTGAGCTGATGGGATGCTGTAGAAGGAGAGGTTGACACAGTCCAGTTCCTCGGACTTGGCCTGTTTCTGAGAGAGAAAAATCGAGAGATCAAGGAATCACAGATGGGTTTAGGCTGGAAGGGACCTTAAAACTCATCTGGTTCCAACCCCCTGCCATGGGCAGGAACACCTTCCATTAGAACAGGTTGCTCCAAGCCCCATCCTTGAACACTTCCAGGGATGAAGCAGCCACAGCTTCTCTGGGCAACCTGTGCCAGGGCCTCCCCACCCTCACAGGAAAGAATTTCCTCCCAATACCCCATCTAGCATGTCCTCTGTCAGTGTGAAGGCATTCCCCCTTCTCCTGACATTCTAGGCCTTTGTCCCAAGTTCCTCTCCAGCTCTTTAGAGCCCCTTTAGGCCCTGGAAGGGGCTCTCAGTTCTCCTCAGAGCCATCTCTTCTCCAAGTTGAACACCCCCAGCTCTTTCAGCCTGTCTCCATAGCAGAAGTGTTCCAGCCCTCTCAGCATCTCCATGGCCTCCTCTGGACTCACTTCAACAGCTCCACATCCTTCTGATGTTGGGACCCCAGAGCTGAAGGCAGCACTACAGGTGGGGTCTCACCAGAGCCGAGCAGAGGGGCAGAATCCCCACCTTATGCTGCTGCTCGTGCTGCTGGGAATCAGCCCAGGACAAGGTTGGATTTTAGGCTGCCAGTGCACGTTGTCAGGCCATGTCCAGCTCTTCACTCCCCAGCAGCCCAAGTCCCCCTGCAGTGCTGCTCCCCCTCCCTCCACTCCCCAGCCCCTATGGGCCCCCTGCTCACGTTTGTCATGGTGATGTTGATGGTGGTGCGGCGCCGGGCCGAGCGCGTCTTGCACCCGGATTCGAGCGAGAGGCTGCCCAGGGAGTCGGTGCTGCTCTCCAGCTTGGACCGCGTCCCGCTGGGGATGGGGGTAAAGTAGAGGCTCTCCAGGGACTCCACCTCCCGAGGCAGCCGCTGGGACACCAGCGACTCCTCCCTGTCCAGTGGCACTGCCGAGGCTTCCGAGCTGCTAGCCTGCCTGCAGAGAGGAGGGATGAGTGTAGCACCAACAGGCTCACCCAACCACTGTGGAACAGCAAGCAAGAGGACAGCAGGTTTTTGGGGTGCCGGTACCTGGTAGAGTTGAGCGGCTCTGCCTCATCGAGGCTGTCAGCGCTCTGGTCCGCCAAGTTCTGGTGGCAAGTCTCCTGGTCCTTTAGTGAGGTGGTCTTCACCTGGAACTTCCTGAGCTCCTGTAGCTGTCGTTCAGCAATCTCCACCTGGGTGCGAAGCAGAGAGGGATGGATGGACCCTCCAAGTGAGGCGGCAGAGGAGGAGGGTGAAGCCCCACTGCACCGTGCCTACCTGAGCCTCCAGGCTGCGGACCTGGCTGGTAAGGTTCCTGCAGCTCAGCTCCGACTCCTTGGCCTGCAGGATGCTCTGCTGTAGCTCCTTGGCCAGCCTGTCTGACTCGCTCCGGAGCTCCGTGTTCTCCTTCTGCAGCCGCTCCATGGCCTTCAGCTTCTCTGCCAGGTCCTGGTTCTGCTGCTTCTTGGCATCGTAGTAAGTTTTTGCCTTCTCCATCTAGGATGTCAACGAGAGGAATCCTGTCAAGCTTTCCCAGCAATGCCAGGGACAGTGGGGCCATGCCAGCCCCTGGCATACCTGCCCTTTGTAGTGCTCAGCCGCCTGCTCCTTCTGGGCGAGCTGCCCCTGCAGCTCTGCAACCTTCTCCTGCTGGCGGGTGGCCACTGCCTGCAGCTCCTCTTCCAGTGCCTGCAGGTAGGGAAGAGACTGGATCAGAGGCTCTCCACACCCTGGGTGAGCCCCCTGGGCAGCACCAACAGCTCCAGGGCTGCCCAAGAGCTCAGCCCTCAGGTTTTTGGTCCCTCTTTACCTTAACTCTCTGCTGCTGGGTCAAGGTGGCCTTCTCGTGCTGAGTCAGCTTTTTATTCAGCTCCTCCACCTGGAAGAACACAGCCTGGTTAGACCAGCTCCAGGCAATAAACTCCAACAGCCCTCCCACGGAGGAACACATCCCTCCTCTCCAGCCAGCTCCAGGGCAGGACAAGGAGGTTTCCTGCCCTGGGGGGATTGTTCAGCAGCACCCACCACCAAGAAGATCCCAGGGCATTACAAAGTGACAGCCACCCCAGGTTAGTCCTTACAGGGAGGAGGCTGGCACTGCCCCAGTGTAAGGAGCAGCCGTGTGCTGCAAGCAAAGCCTCTTTCAGTACCCAGTGCCCCAGTGCCATCTTCAACACCAACTATTTGCTGTCAGCTGCCAAACCTCAAGCCACGCAGTTCAAGGAAAGCCCATGCCCAGTCTGGGGAAGAAGAATCCCACCTCCAAGGGTTCTAGAGGGGAAAGCTGGCAGCTGTGGGATGTGACACCATGGACGTGCCAAGGGACCCAGTCTAGGCCTCTGGCCACAGTGGGAGCCCCCCATGGCACGGATGGGAGGCTCATAAATCTTCTACCTGGGCACCTGCAACCTGGAGACCCACAGTTTATCCAGCACTCCTAGCACAAGTAGGAGATGGCTGGTGTGAGTTCTGGCCTGGACATGCTCTCCCTGCTCCAGGGGGTGCTTGGGGAGCCCCCAGCCCTCTGGTCACAGTCACAAGGCCTCTGCAGAGTTCCTGGGCAACTCGGGCTGGGACTAGACAGGGAAATGGGGCTTTTCCACCATTATTTCTCAAGTGTTAACTCCCACCATGTCCAAGATTGATGCTACTGGAATGCCTCCTATCTCTGGCCACCTCTGGACCATGCTGTCTAGCAGCACTGCTGTTCCTGTCACCTGGGCAAGAAGCTGAACCTCAGTTAAAGAGGGGGGGGGGAAGGGACGTGCAGAAGGAATGGGGTTTCGCAGCTGCCTCCAAATCCTCTCTATCTGAGGACAAGGCATCACAGGAGTGCCGGTCCTGCGTTGGGGAGCCCTGGATGCCCCTGGCAGGCACTCACTGGTGTGCTGCTATGGGGTGCATGAGAAGCTGTGCCAAGTCATGGGCATCACTGTGAGCGGGCAGGTGGCAGGTTGGGACCCCAGTTCCTACTTCCCAGGGGTGTAAGTGCCCAGAGACCTGAAGCCAACTGGCCCATGGCTGGGTCCCCACTGCAAACGGTTCAGGAGAGGAGAGGGTGGCTCCGGTGGGAAGCGGCAGCAGGGAAGGCACTGTCACCGTTTGAGCAGCCAGCACCTGGCATGCGTTACCTGCTTAGCCTGGTCTTTCCGAAATACCTCCAGCTGTTCCACCTGAGGGCACAAAAGGCAGAGGTGAGCACATGGCTGGCACACAGCAGGCTGCTTTTCATAGAATCACGGAATCATTTAGGTTGGAAAAGCCCTCTGAGACAATCGAGTCCAACCATTCCCCTGTCAAGGCCACCACCAAACTGTGCCCCTAAGTGACACATTCATAACATTTGTTATATCCCTCCAGGTGTGGGGGCTCCCCCACTGCCCTGGGCAGCCTGTGCCAGAGCTGGACAGCCCCTTCAGAGAAGGAATTTTTCCTAATATCCAACCTGAACCTTCCCTGACGCAACTTGAGACCATTTCCTCTTGTCCTGTCACTTGCTATCTGGGAACAGAGCCCAACCCCACCTGGCTCCACCCTCCTTTCAGAGACTTGTAGAGAGTGAGAAGGTCCTTCCTGAGTCTACTTTTCTCCAGGCTGAGCCCTCCCAGCTCCCCCAGCCACTCCTCATCAGTCTTGTGCTCCAGACTCTTCCATAGCTCCATTGCCCTTCTCTGGAAACACTCCAGCACCTCAGTGGGACAGTCCCTTTCACACCTGGGAGCTCGTCCCAGCCCCCCAGTCCCCACACTGATCAGGCCGTGGATCCAGGGGTGTGCAGAAGACTAAACACATCCCTTTTGCAGGAGGACTCCCTTGCCCACAACCCACCTGCTGGGAGCAGAACCCCTACCTGAGCTGTCAGTCTGTGCCTCTCCTCCAGCAGCTTCTTCCTCTCCTCCAGCAGCTTCTTCCTCTCCTCCAGCGCCGCAGCTTTGCTGCTCTCATACTCCTTACTCATCTTCTCCAGCTTCTGCGCCGCCTCCTCGGCCTCCTTCCTGCTGGCGCTCACCAGCTCCTCGGACGCCGCCCGCAGCCGCTCCAGCTCCTGCACGTGCCGCTCCCTGGCCTGGCCCAGTTCTGCCTCCAGCTGCTGCCGGCCCTGGCTCCGGCTCTCGCTGAGCCCCTGGTTCTCCTCGGCCAGGCGGGCGTTGGCCTGTTGCAGCCCCGCCAGCTGTGCCGCCGCCTTCGCCGCCTCAGCCCGCAGCTGCTGGATGGCCCGGTCCTGCTCCGCCGAGCGCTCCCGCAGCGACAGCGCCTCGGCCGCCTCCTGCTTGGCCTGTGCCAGCTCCGCCTGCAGCGCGCCCGTGGCTTTCATCCTCTGCTCCAGGTCCTGGCGGTGCTGGTTTTCCAGGGAGGCACGCTCGGCCTGGAGCTGCTGGCAAAGGTGCTTCAGTGCCGGCAGCTCCCCGGCGAGCGCCTGGGCGCTGTCGAGCTCCTGCTGCAGGGCGGCCAGGAGCTGCTCCTTCTGCTGGCACTTGTCCTGGCAGACCTTCGCCTCCTGGCGCAGCTCATCCTCCCGCTCGCTCTGGCAATGGCGGTCCCTCTTCAGGGCCTCGATGGTCATTCGCTGCTTCTCCATCTCCTCCTGACAACGCTGCACCTCCACCTTCATCAGCGAGCACCTCTCGGCCGCACGGGAGGCGGCGGTGGCCATCTCCGTCTGCAGCACCCGCAGCCTCTCCTCCAGCTTCTTGCTCTTCTCTGACTCAGCCAGGATCAGGCGCTTCAGCTCCTTGCTCTCCCCCTCCTTCTCCGTCACCTGCCGATGGAGAATGGAGACCTCGTGCTCCAGGCTGCCGATCAGGCTGTTCTTCCTCTCCATCTCCTGGACGCACTGGGACACTTGCTCCTTCCAGCTCTCCTTTTCCTGCACGGCGGAGCGGAGGGACACCAGCTCCTTCTCTGCGCTCCGCAGCCGCTCCATGGTGCCTTCCAGCTCCTTGGATTTGAGCTTCTCCTGGGAGAGCTGCTGGGAGACCCCCTCCAGCGCCTCGGCAGCTCTACGGGCATCCGCCTCCAGCCCAGCCACGCGCTGGGCCGCGGTTTGCTCTGCCACGGCCATCTTCTCCTGCAGGGAGGAGACCTCAGCCCTCAGCTTCTGCTCCTCGCTCTCCTTCTCCTTCACCCATGCCTGGGTGCTGGACAGGTCAGCCTGGAGGGCAGCCAGCCGCTCCTGTTGCTCTGCAGCCAGGCGCTCTGCCTGGGCCTCCAGCGCGGCCACCTTCTCCCGCTCGGCCTGCAGCTGCTGGCAGACCTGGCCGTGCTCCCGGCTCAGCGTCCGGACCTCCTCCTCCAGCCGCGCGCGCTCTCTATCCTCCCCTCGGGCGGCAGGAGAGGCTCCCATCGGCTTCTCCCGGCTCTCCTCCGGCCCCTGGTGCGCAGCCAGCTCTTCGCCCCGCTCCTGCGGAGCCTGCTCCCAGCTCTGCACCAGCTGCTGCCTCTCCGCCTCCAGCTCAGCGATCCTGGCCAGGTTGCCCTCCAAGCAGTCAGCTGCCCGCCTCTTCTCATCCTCCAGGATGCCCTCGGTGTTCCGCAGGGATTCCTCCAGGAAGAGCAGCTGCTCCTGCAGACGGCTGTTTTCCCGGGCCAGCTTCTCCTTCTCAGCCAGCCTCTGCTGGCTTTCCTTCAGCCTAACCTCCAGCTCCCGCACCTGGACTTTCAGCGCCTCTGCTGCCACTCCCTGCTGCTGCTGAGCACTCAGCTCCAGGATCTGGGCTTCCAGCTTGCTGACCTTGTGGCTCAGCGCAGCCTTCTCCTCAGCCAAGGCGGCCTGGCTGGCACCCATGGCCTGCAGCTGGCTGCTCAGGGATGCGTTGGCCTCCCGCAGCTGCTGGAGCTGCTGCAGGGCAGAGTCCCTTTCCTGCACGGTCTGCTCGTGCTGGACACTGAGGGCAGCCAGCTGCTCGGCCTGCCCCTCAGCATCCCGTGCCTTCAGGTCCTGCTCCAGCCTCTCTTGGGCCCGGTGGCTCTCAGAGAGGGAGCTCTGGAGGCTGGTGACGAGGCTGCTCAGCTGCTGTTTCTCCTCCTCAGAGCGGCCACGTTCGGACTGCAGGGCTGCCTCCCGCAGCTGCTTCTCCTCCTCCAGCCGCAGGACCGTGGCCTGGAGCTCTGCTCCTTTGGCAGCGAGGCTGGACACCTCCTGCTTCAGCTCCTCCAGCTGGCAGAGAGAAGAGGGGGAGGACAAAACATGCACCCCCCCAAGGTGTTACTCAAGCTGCAGCCAACGTGCTCACCAGAGACCCACGTGCTGCGTCCCAGTGGGAGCTGCCCCATGTCTGTCTTCCCTCCCAGCACCCCCAGTACACCCCAGCACACCTTGCTTTCCCCTTAGCCTCGTGCCACTATGCTCCCTGGAACCAAACACCTTTTCTCACCGTGCAGGAGCCACTCCCTTCACAACAAAGCCATGCTATGGGAGGCTGGGGAAGCCAGCAGGTTCCTTGGAGCAGCCTTCGCAAATTCAGCCCAAAAGGGCTCTCCCGCAGTGCTCAGCCCCACAACCCCCACCAGCAGGAGAGAGCAGCCGGCTCTGCCTCACATGGCTTTGCCGTGCATCCCCAGCATCCCCTGCTCTCTCCAGCTGGAGGAGCTTTCCATTCAAGCCCTCGCTGCAAAGAGCCCCAGCGTACCTTCAGAATGTCCCCCATGACTTCTCCCTTCTCCTGGCTGCTGCACTCCTCCAGCTTGGCCAGCTGGTCTTCCAGCAGAGAAATCTTGCCCTGGAGAATCTCGATTTTCTCTTCTGAAGATTTCTGGGGACAGAGACATGGGACTGAGCACAATGGAGGCAGGAGGAACAGGGAGAAGCTTCCCACAGGAGCTGGCAGTTACACAGCTCCTCCCCGTGTCCTGGCACGGGTGGGTAAGAGGCTCCCAGCCACTTCACTCTGTCTGCAGTTGGCACGTGTCCCCCAGCCAAGGTGGGCAATGTGGGGCTGCAAGGGGGCACCCACCACTCCCAGGGTCCCTTCACCTTGTCCTGCAGGGCAGCACGCAGCTCGTTCTCCAGCTGTCCCTGCTTCTCCTGAGACTGTGCCAGGGCAGCGTTGTGCTCCTCTGAGAGCTCGTTCAGGGCTTCCTGCAGCTGGACCATGTGGCTGGCGATCTCCCGCAGCTGCCAAGCAAAAACCCCCCCGGTCCAGAGGAGGGTCAGAGCGTGCCCTCGCTGCCCAGCGCCCTGCCCACTCCCCACTCCCGAGAGCTGCAGCGTACACGGGCACCTCAGGTCCCGGGTGCTCACCACATGCAGCAACCTCCACCCAGTCCCCATTCCCCCCCATTCAAAGTTCTCCTTCGAATCAGGATCTGGAGCCCAAAGCAGGCTCGGCCACTGGGTCAAAAGTCACATAAGCCAGTGGCAGAACCATCAACATCCCAGCGTCTGGCACTGCCATCCAAATCCTCCCCCCGGGTCCAACCACAACCGACTGGGCTGTGGGGACACGGAGAGGACACAGTGCCCCATACCTTGAAGGAAAGATCACCGTTCTCCTCAGAAAGCTGGTTGATCTTTCGGTCCATCTGGGCCTTTTCAGTCTTCAGGTCCTGGCACTGCCTAAAGGCCTCGTGCAGGCGCCCCACCAGGCTGTGGGAAAGGAGGTGGTTAGAGGAGGCAGGCGAGGACATCACCAGGGATCGGTGCTGCTGGACATTGCCAAAGAAACTAAAGGTTCGAAGGAATCTCTGTGCCCTGCTGTGACTCCACCAACCAACCCAGCTTTAAAAGTGAGTCCCAACGTGTGGCAAAGCAGAGTAGAGACAAGCGATGTTTGTGCTTTGCAGAAGCCCAGCCACTCCAAACTGGGGGCAGAGGCAGCTGTGGGACTCCAGCCACCCCCCTGCAAAGTGAAATAAGGGAGGAAAGAACAAAAACACATAGCACTTGCAGCACAGGTTGGGCGTCCTTCCTGAGCAAACACAGTGCTGCACAGGGACAGAGCAAAAACCAGGATGCAGTAAGGCAGGTGATTTCAAGGGTGTGAAAGCCCAGTTTATAGGATAAAACTGAAGGGCCGAGGAAGGGGCTGGGGTCAGGAGTTCCAGGGTCATGCTGAAAGCTTTCAGCGACGCAGAGCTTATCCCAGGGCAGGCAAGACCCACATGGGCAGCACAGCCTTTTCCCACGGCAGGGACAGCTGTTCCCGTGCAGGGTTTGTTAAGAGTGGGCTGTCAGAACAGGCTGTGTGGCTTGGGACTGGCTCCCTGCCCACTGTGATAAAAATGGGCTCAGGCCGTGCCTGCCCCGAGGGCGAGGTACAGCATGACAGCGGCACAACTGTGTCCTGGGCTGATCCCCAGCAGCGTGGGCAGCAGGGCGAGGGGGGGATTCTGCCCCTGTGGCACTGGCACAGCGTGTCCAGAGAAGCTCTGGCTGCCCCATCCCTACAAGTGTTCAAGGACAGGTTGGATGCGGCTTGGAGCAACCTGGTCTAGTGGAAGGTGTCCCTGCCCGTGGCAGGGGGTGCAACTGAATGAGCTTTAATGTCCCTTCCAACCCAAAACCTTTTTTGATTCTGTGCCTGCTGCCTTCTCCCCAGGGCGCAGCTGCAGAGGAACAAGAAGAAGGTTTGCCTTCTCCCATTTCATGCACTGGAGTCTGGGGACGTGGGAGTAACAAGGTGCAGCCTAGCAGGAGGGAGCAGAAGTTCCTGGAGGATTACCTCTCGTTCTTCTCCCTCAGCTCCTCCATTTCTTTGGGCTCCAGCTGGTCTGCAGCTTGCTTCTCATTGAGCTTAGCCAAGCGGTCAATGCGCTGCTGCATCATGGTGATCTGAGCCTCTGAGGAAGCAGGGGGAGAAAAGGTGTCACCGACCACCCAACCCCCCCCCCAACAGCATTTCTGCACAGACACCCTTTGCAGCAGGAGACAAAAGAGCCAGGCCACCAGTGCTGCTGCTGAGCACAGGTGTGGCTTCAGGCATGGCTTTTGTTGCCCAGGATATATAAAGAAATACAAGAGAGAAGAAGGAACCTGGAGTCTCACAGGATGGACCATGCACAAGCAGAATTATGGTGGGGTTAGAACAGAAAGTAAGAAAAACAAGGGGAGGGCTCAGTCCCACAAACCCCTCCCTGCACCACAGGACATCCTGCTAGGACTGACCTTTCTCCATGATGAGCTTGCGGTTCTCGGCCAGCTCCACCTCCAGCCCGTCCCGGTTCTCCCTCTCAAAGGCCAGCTGCTTCTTCAGCCGCCGCAGCTGGAACTGGGGGGTCTGCATGATGTCCCCCATGGGCGAGGATGGAGGGCTGGGCAGCATGCTGCAGAGAGGCACAGCACAGAGCTCGGGCACCCAGAGCCAGCGCAGGGCACGGGCCCTCCCCGCGCAGCCAGACCTGCTCTGGTTCCCCCACCTCAGGGGCAGGTTCACAGCAACAACTCTGATGCCACGTCACCTGAGCAGAAAGGCCACGCTCCTCCTCCTGACTGCTCTAATGCCAACCTCCAAGTGCTGGGCAAAAACCACCACCAGCATGCCCAAGTGGCCAAAAAGGCCCAGGGCATCTTGGCTTCTGTCACCCATAGCGTGATCCAGCAGTGTCAGGGCAGTGACCTGTGCTGGGCACTGGTGAGGCACCTTGAACCTCTTGACAAGAAAGATATTGAGGTACTGAGTGTCCAGGGAAGGACAACAGAGCTGGGGAAGGGGCTGGAGCAGCAGGAGCGGCTGAGGGAGCTGGGGAGGCTCAGCCTGGAGAAAAGGAGGCTCAGGGGGGACCTTCTGGCTTTACAACTCCCTGACAGGAGGGGGGAGCCAGGGAGGGTGTTGGGCTCTGCTCCCAGGGAACAAGGGACAGGAGGAGAGGAAACAGCCTCAAGTTGCATCATGCGCAGTTTAGGTTGGATACAGTGAAAATTTCTTCCCTGAAAGGGTTGTCCAGCCCTGGCACAGCTGCCCAGGGCAGTGTGGGAGTCCCCATCCCTGAAGGGATATAACAGATGTGTGGATGTGGCACTTGGGGCATGCTTTGGTGGTGGTCTTGGCAGTGCCAGGGTAACAGCTGGACTCGATTGCCTCAGAGGGCTTTTCCAACCTTAATGATCCTGTGATTCTAAAAGGAGCTAATTAGAATCCGAGCTCACCCCTGTCATCCATCCATCCATACATCCATCCCTCCATCCCCACATCATGCCTGAGCACTGTGCAGCAGGACACCACCACGGCAGAACAGGACATTCTGTGGAGTCAGCGTGCAGCCCGACTACACCCTTGGGTCCCAGAAACCGCCCCATCCATTCCCCACCCCTCTCCTCGCACCCCCGGCAGCCAAGAGGTGGGGGACCTACTTGTTGGTGCTGGGGAAGGAGGCAATCTTCTGCAGCTCCAGGAAACGCACCTCCCGCTTGTGCGGGAGGGAATGTGGCGGGGAATGCTCCTCGATGCTGCTGCTGGACGTGCCAGACGAGGATGGCGCTGCTGGAAATGAAAAGGGAGAAGCAGGCCGTGATCTTTAATACCTGAGGGGCTGAGCAGCTGAAATCCCAGGGGCACAGAAACCAAAAACTCCAGCAGGGATGGAGCAGTCCAGCTGAAGAAGCCATAAACCTCCCCTAAGTCCCCATCCTAGCTGCTCCACAGTCCTGTCCCAGCACTCTGCTCCCACGAGGCTGTGGTCACACCACCCGCTTCGCTCCTCCAGGGAAAGGCTGCAGTACTGCTGAGCAGGAAGAGCCCAGCAGGTCTAAGGCAGCCCTACTGGTAAAGAAGAGTTCACAGGGGACCATTTCGTATGTGAGGGGATCTGGGTGGTGCTGCTCCCTTTATGGCTGGGCAGCTACAGCAGCACAAACGGGGTGAAAACAGCAATGTTTTTATGCTCTGGAAAAGCGTGATCCCGGACAGCTGGGTGCTGCCGGTGTGGGAGCTGTACAGGGATATGCCAGCACTGCAACATCTGAAAGGTTATGGCCTGGTTCTGTCCCACTCCAAGCTGCCACTTGGACATCACCACTGCTGCTGGTAAGATGCCAGTGTGCCAGGTGCCAGTGAGGAGAAAAACACACAATGCCCACCCTGCCTGCACAAGGCTTGGCCTGTGCATGCCACAGCATGGGCAGCCAGGGCCCAGCACTCACCTTTCGTCAGCAGAAATGGCTCTAGGTTCTCATTCAGGCTCTCCTCGTTATCCAGCACAAATTTGAGGATTGATGCCAGCTCAACCTGTGTCAGAGGAGCCACGGGGTCAGCAGCTCTGCTGCAGCTCACAGGCAGCAACCACAGCAGGCTTGGGGCAGCAGGCAGCTCCCTTGCCTACCCATGCTGGTGCCCACACTTGCTGCCACAAGCCTTTGACAGACCAAAAACCCCGGTGAGCACTGCAGTACCCACTCCACACTGTCTTTTAAGGGGACCCAGAATAGGAGGGCAGGTCTCAGAGCACCCCCTGAAAGCCACCGCTGCTCCTGCTGCACCCCAAGGAAGGGAACCCCAGAGGGATTACCTGGGTCTTGTAGTCAAACTCATTCCAGTCACCAGGGCTCTTGCAGCTCATAGAGGTGTGATACAGGAGCAGCACAGCCACCTGAGCAAGGCAGGTAAAGTGTCACTGACCCCACGCCAGTCATTGGCACGTTGGTGCCAGCCAGGACTAAAGCATGCCACACAGTTACCTTGGCCAGAGCCAGCTCCTCTCCATCCACCAGCTTCTGTGCAGAGACCAGGTTCTCTGCAGCCAGTTTGTGCCTGCAGTGCTCTGCAACATGAAGCAGGATTCCCAGTCACACAGGAGTTGCTGGGCACGCTGCCCACCCGTGGCACGTGGCCATCCCCCGAGGTGACACTCACGGGCAGGGGGGCACTGTGATGCACCCCCAAGGACAAGGGGCCCAAGGGCAGGCTGGGCTCTGGAGCTGAGGACCCCAGTGCTCAGCCTTGGCCGTTAATGCTGACTGGCTTTTATTACCCTCCCTGGAACTCCACCCTAAATCTCAGCCCCCCCACCTTGGCATCTCTCCCCCACCACCAGCACACAGTCCCACCTCTGGAGGGTGGGATACAAGGTGGGTTATGGTGTCTCCCCTCCAGAAAAGGCTGAGCAAAAGCATGAGATACTTTCAATTTCCCCTCCCAGGATTCCTGCTCGGGTAAAAGTTTTCCAGTGGGATTTGAACAGCTTGAGGCCAGGTACACAGCTAAGAAAACTGCCCCCAAAACAGCATCTCCTGAGCACCCACTGGCACCCTGCCCTTCACACCCAGGACCTCCTTTGCACTGAACCCAGGCTCTGCCAAGGATTGCCATCTGGAAGTTTCCCACCGGGAAGCTTTCCTTCCCACAGGCTGCTGCGGGAAAGCTGCTGGTGCAGCAGTGGGGGGTCACTGTGCAGAGGGGGAAGCTGCAGACAGCAGACCAGACCCCCGTGGGGGTCGGGGGCACCAGGCAGGGGCAATCGCTTTCCCAGCGCCAGCGGAGGCTCTTACTCTGCAGGAAGCCACGGATGAAAGAGATCCTCTCCGGCAGCGGCTGCTCCAGCACGGACTCTCCCTCCTTGCTCCTGTGGCTGGAAGAGCGCGGGGGTTGCGTTAACACTTTCCCGAGGGATTGAACCGAGGGTGAGTTTTGTGCGGCGGGGTTTGCCGAGCGAGGGGCTGAGTGAGGGGCTGGCTCGGGGCTGCGCCGTGCTCGGGAGCCCTGACAAACATGGCTGCGCCGGGTGAGCAGCCGGGCTGGGCCCCCGGGCCCCCCCCGCGCCGCTTCCTCCTCTGCCTGCCAGCCCTGCCAGCCCCGGCATCCGGCGATGCCGCACCGGGAGCAAGGGCAGCCCCGCCAGCCGGGGCCGGGGGACACGCCTGGAGCCGCTCGCTGGGTTCTGGGGAGGCTGAAGCTTCCCCTGGCTCTTATTTGAGACCCCGCTCTTCCTCAGCAGCTGCCAGCTCGCAGAATATTGGAAGGGACCCGCGAGGATCATCGAATCCAACTCCAGCTCAGAAACACGGTGCCCAAAACTCACACTAGCCGTGCCTGACCAGCACTGCTTTGGTACTGGCAATTACTCCCAGGGTGCCTGGCCCAGGGGAGGGGCTGCCACAAGGATTTGCTCCTCCTGACAGATTTCCCAGCCCATCCCCTGGTGCCACCAGGAGCTGGAGCTGCCGTGGTGGCTGCCCCGCTGCCACCCCACTTATCAAGCTACAGCCAGGCCTGTTTAACGAGCACACGCCACGGGCAGTTCTGGCTAATCCGAATTCGAGCACAGACCCAGGAGATTAACCATGTCTGACTAAATATATCCACGGTGGAGGCAGCTCCTTCCTCCCCACCCACCACAGGCAGATCCCTGCTCCAAGCAGGCTCTCGTTACCCCGTGCAGGAGGTAATTATAGCAGACAGGCTCCCGACAGGCCTCCCACCGGAAGGGTTTGAAAGAAATGCACGGCAGCCTCACGCCCTCTCAATTTGCTTCACCAGCTCCTTAACCACCAGGCTCAGTCCCACCTCTGATGCCCATTATGGCCTGTAGGTTTTAGTTGCCCTTGCTCCCAGGCAACGAACCCAATTCCTGAGGGAGGCATTCCTCCCATCCCTTCTGGGCAACTCAGGTCCCAGGACAGAGCAAACAGGCTCCACCCCGCCTGCACCATACTCAGCAGCAGCCTGACATCTGCAGTGAAGAGGAGCACTTCATGGGGCAGGAACTGTCATTCTGTATGCTGCTTTCCAGACACAAGAATTCCTCAGGATCCCAAGGCTACTGCCCAGGAAAACTTGCTGAGCTGTTCCCTCACCCGAGTAGCATCAACGGAAATGAATAATTTCCCTGAGCCACTGGCAGCACCGCTCAGCTCTTTTCTTCAGTGCCAGCAGCGAGCCCAGATGTCAGTGCCAGATGTGATAACAAGTCTCAAATGACAGGAACTCTGACCCAAATCCTCCCTGGGCAGCTCTGTGGGGCCCAACAGCTCTGCCCAGACAGACCCCGGTTGTGCAGTGGCACAGAGGAGACAGATCCCAGCATCAGATATTCCAGAGGAGGAATAAATACCCCAGGACCCCTACTCCCACCCTGCCCAAGGAGAGACCCCCTCAGCTCCTGAAGGCCGAGGCCATGGCTCCAGGAGGCAGCCCAGCACCACCTGGGTGGTTTGGTACAGCTCCCTGTACTCACATTTTGTGGATAATCCTGATGAAGACACTACAGTCCCGGAGCTGGGACAGATCATTGAGGGGATCAGGACAAACCTTTGTGCTGTTCACCTAGAAATTGGGGGTGAGATGGTCAGAAGGCAGAAGCCAACACCACACTGTCCTATGCCACCTACCACCTCCCTGTCCTGGCAGGGGACAGCAACAGGTCTGGGTGTGAGAGCAAATCCAGCCCTTCCAACCACTCCTGCCCTGCCCAGGAGCAGATGAACACGATCCCCATGGCTCCACAGCAGGGCAGGCCAGCACGGGACTCATTTATCACACTCCTGGAGCACCTCTGTTGTGGAGACAGGCTGAGAGGGCTGGGGGTGTTTGGCCTGGAGAAGAGAAGGCTATGGGGAGACCTTAGAGCCTCTTCCAGTGCCCAAAGGGGCTCCAGGAGAGCTGGAGAGGGACTTTGGACAAAGGCCAGTCATGACAGCACAAAGGGGAATGGCTTCCCACTGCCAGAGGGCAGGGTTAGATGGGATATTGGGAAGGAATTCTTCCCTGTCAGGGTGGTGAGGCCCTGACACAGGTTGCTCAGAGAAGCTGTGGCTGCCCCTGGATCCCTGGAAGTGTCCAAGGCCATGGTGGATGGGACTTGGAGCAACCTGGTCTAGTTGAAGGTGTCCCTGTGCATGGCAGGCGGTTGGAACAAGGTGGTCTTTAAGATCCTTTCCAACCCAAACCATTTTGTGATTCTTTGCTAGGTCACAGCACTGCTTTGTAAGGCAGATCCAACAAACCCCTCTGCAGTCCAGCTGCTGGCTGCTCCAGGCTCAGCTCCAGCTCCCAGGCAGTTTCCGTGACCAGACCAAGCCATTCCGGCATTTCTGGTTACCCAACAGGAAGGGAGAGCAAGGCTTCTCCTGCAAACACCCACCTGCCCCAGCCACAATCCCTCCTGTGACCAGCCCCAGAGGAGCTGCCAGTGCAGCACGTCCCACCCACGGAGCAGGCTAGGGCAGAGGAGAGGGAGGCTTACCCAAGCAAGGAGAGCCGCGGCTCTCGCGTCGTGAAGAGACATCTTGGCCAGCCTGCCAGGTCACTGCCCAGACCTAGAAACACCAGCAAAGGGGGAGGGGGGAAAAAAGGAATGTAAAACATAGCAATTACATTACTATGTGACTTGCACCCAGCACCAGGCATTCGTGTCCGTCGAGGGAGGATGTGCTGCTGAGCCCGGCCGGCTGTGGGGGAGCACCCTCCTGCTTTCCACAGGCGCAGAGCAGGGAGCAGCACTGCCCAGAGCAGCCAGGTCCACTCCTACAGGTCAGGACCCTGACAAGGGGTCAGTGGAAAACCACTGCTCAGGCTCCTTGTCCTCCAGCCACGCCTCCTTCCCTCTCCGTCACCCCCAAATGTTGCTAACATTTCTTTTAAGAGAAATTTAAAGTCCTAGTGAGCTCCTGGCACAGGGCCTGGCAGCTTGGTGGCACTTGCTGCCCCCCCAGGGACAGTGTCCTCCCTGCTGCTGGTCACAGCTGAGCACCAGCATCTCTGCTGGCACCACCAGCATCCCAGGAAAACTCACCTCCCTCCAGAAAACACAAGCAGCAGCTTTTAGAGGATGACGGTGTGGTCCAAAGCACCAAAATCTGGCCCTGTCCACCAGGAGGGGACTGAGTTCCCACTGTGCCACTGCCCACACCTGCTCTGGCTTCCTCCCAGCTGCGTGGCCACCCAAACGCCAGCGGCCCGGGAACAGGGGCTCTCTTGCCCCAACTGCCACCACTCCAGCTGCTGGGAGCTTCAGAGGGCACCAGGCTGCCCTCTGCCCCCCGGCCGGGACACAGCCACCGGGGCTGGAAGCTACTGGCAAAGGTCACCTGGCCCCAAATAAGCCCAGCAAAGCAGTGGCCAAGCCGCTGGAGCGCTGCCAGCTCCCCTGCTCGCTGCTGCCAGTGAAAGGAAAACAACCTGCTGAGGGCACAGGGAGCTTCCCGGGCATCGCTGCACTGGGTGGGAGCAGGGACGAGCTGCCCCGCCGTCCCCGGGACACAGGATCACTGCCAGGTCCCCTCCACAGCGACCTTTGCCTCTGCACTGCCCGTCCCCGGCGCCACCCTGGTAATCTTCCTGGGAAGGGAACTCCTGGGAGCCAAAAAAATCACCCAGATGGGGAGAGGGGCTCCTCGCCCTGTATTGCACCTGGACACCCCCACTGTGATGGGCCTGGATCTGCCGCCACTCCCGGGAGTGCCCAGCACAGCACGGCCACCAGCCATGGTGGCTCTGGGCACCACGGAGCTCCCACTGCCATCAGCCCAACTGGGAAGCATGGGATCATCGGCAGGACACGTCCTCCCTCCAATCGGGCTAAAACACAGCTCCTTGCGCCCTGGCTGGGCCCCATGGTACCTACTGTCCCTCCATCCGGGGGCACGGCCAGGACCTCTCCCCAAAAGTCCACCCGAGGGCAAAGCACACGTGCAGCCCTGGACGCAGTCTCCCACCGGAGAGGGCCATGCTCCGCCAGCGCCGAGCTGGGTTTTACTGGAGCCA
>NW_020938749.1:0-15778 GCF_003984885.1 Neopelma chrysocephalum
CTCAGCACTGGGCAATGATTCCAATCCCTCAGCACTGGGCAATGATTACAATCCCTCAGCATCTCCTTTACCATTTTTCTTTTGTTCACAGTACCTGTATTCTATATGGTCCAAACCTTTTTCTATAAATATTATTTTCCTTTAATCTTTTCTGCTTCGAAGGGTGAGTTTCGTTTTAATCAGTCATATTTGCCGCAGCCACAGCTGTAAATGTTCAGTTACAGCAGCAATCTTTACACAATGAACACAACTAGTACACACAGCAGGTAGAGACAGGGCTGAGAGGAGAGGAGATTATGTCATATAACCACACTTTTCACACTGAGATCAAGAAAAGACACTGGATATAAAGCTGGCAGGTCCAAAGTGCACCACTCTGTTCCATGTAGCTCACTGCTGTTTCTGGACTAACGTGACAGCTATGGGTTATTAAAAAAAGGCTTTAAAAATACTACACCTACTCAGAAACTGAAGAAACTCCTACAAAACACTTTTGCACACATAAAAGTGCCAAATTGCCAGGAGGAATTTAGCCACATCTAGTTTTAACCTAGATAATTTAATTTAGCAAAGTTAATTGTAGCACCTAACAACCATAAACAGTAGCTCTGTTTATTGAAGAGCTCTCCCTGTACCCACAATTTCAGTAAATTAGCCAGCAACTAAAGGGGTGGAAACTGTTTGCACTTCCAAATGATCTAATAGCTAGACAGTTCATCTAACTGCTTTTCTAATCTGTTCATACTCTGAGTCTCTACAACTACCTACAGCAATGACTTTGACATTTATTACCTTCTCTGTTGGAAGTGACCTCTTTATTTTAAGCCTATCCTATCATTTAATTTCATGGTCTGCAGCTCTCATACTGTGAAAAGTCGACATTGTTCTCTTACTTGAAGTGACCAAAACTGTTCAGTCCCTCCTCAGATGCAACACAAGCCAATCTACTCATGTGATCCTTGCTGCTCTCCTCCTCCACCTTTCTTCTGATTAAATTCTCTTTAATCAGAGAGAATGGTAATTGTACCACGAGATTTTTCTGCAGTGTTTGTATTCAACATTGTTTTCTATCATCCGCAAACTTTGCCAGGCTGTAACAAGACTCTACAAAATTTTTGTCATTGCATTTCTGGAAGCTTATGCAAAACTCCACAAAAGACTTTCCAGCAACCAGATAAAGGTTTCTGAAACACTGAGGTTTTCAAAATTTCACAGGAAATACAAACAGGTATTTCAAGAATGATAAACCACATTACAAATTGGAAGGAAGACTTACTGAAAGTCCAAGAGCTTACCACTTGCCAGCAAAAGAACATCTACATTACATAAAAAGAATCACACTGAGGGTGGGGTATGCAGTCAGCTGCAAGCTTCACAACAGGTCGGTGAAAGAGACTGTTCTGGGCTCACTTATGTTTCAGGAAGGAATTTTCTCCAAAGTTTCCTAAACTTTCTCCAAAACATGATGACATATACAGACAGGGTTGCACTTCAATCTATTTCTTTTTTTTCTTTTTGTCCTGCCAAAGATTCAGTGGTTTTTTATGTAAGGCTGAGAGAACTGGGATTGTTCAGACTGGAGAAGAGAAGGCTTAAGGGTGACTTGACTGTGGCCTTACAGTACCTGAAGGGAGTCTACAAGAAAGATGGAGAGAGACTATTTACAAGAGCATGTAGTGACAGGACAAGGGGGAATGGCTTCCCACTGCCAGAGGGCAGGGTTAGATGGGATATTGGGAAGGAATTCTTCCCTGTTAGGGTGGGGAGGCCCTGGCACAGGGTGCCCAGAGAAGCTGTGGCTGCCCCATCCCTGGAAGCGTCCAAGGCCAGGCCGGACAGAACTTTGAGCAACCTGGGAATAGTGGAAGGGGGTTGGAACTAGATGAGATTTAAGGTCCCTTCCAACCCAAACCACTCTGTGATTAAGCTTCAGTAGCTTTTCTAACCTCGCTCCAAGTTGAAGTTTGTGATATCTGTTGAAGTTTCCTCGTCATCGCTGGAAAGGCCTTCAAGGTGATCTGCCATCTTCCCAGTTTGCTCTCTGGCTTGTCTACGGCGAGCTCTGCAAAGCATAAACCAGTTACCACTTTTTTCTTCCTACCTACACAATGAGCACACCCACCTAAGCTTGTCCTAACCTTTAATTCAAGGAGAGGCAGGGTGAAAAGAACTTTTACTATGCCGTCACCTCAAACTCTCCACTACACTGCTGCCTCAAACAAAAGAAGGAAAAGAAACCAGCAGAGGCCATAGAGATGTAGAACAGATTTACTATGCTTCCTTTGAGTGATTTTAAATCAGTATCATGCAATGATGCCTCGGTTTGTACACTTGCATGGTAAATTGGGATATATAAGAATAGCCCTGGCCCAGCACACCAGGTGAAGTGTTTTCTTCCCTTTGCAGGGAAGAAGCAAACATTGCCACTGGTGTTAGTATGTCACACAGGACAGCTGTATCGTGTAAGCAGGCAAAGACTCCTCAGTGCACAAGAACTCTCATCCTCTACCTTCTAGCCTCTCTTTCTGCAGTTCGGCGCTTGACTTGTTCTTGATAGATCACTCTGTCTCGCCCAAAAGAATCAAGATTTGGTGCCATCAGTGCTTTATCTGTAAAATTACATTGGTGAAAATTAAAATGCTTATTTATGATTCCAAAAATGTGCTGTAGGCAGTTTCATAAGAGCCTTTTACCTACTTTTAAACTAAGTGTAATTTGAAGTAGAAAGTTGAAGTTTTAAAAAAAAAAAAAAACAAACAAAAAACCAGAAGCCTGAATTCCCCAAGCGTAGAGGTTAAAACAGAAAGCAGCGGAGTTTGGAAAAATTTCCCCTTAAATGTCAAATAGTTTTCACCATACTTCACTCTTGTCCGTCTCACAACAGTGCCCAACTACATTTAAGTCAACAGTTATAACAGAAATTGCTTAAATTGAATGGTCCAAGACAAAAAGTGCTCCTTACATAAACACATTCACCATGTAACTTTTGAAAAGAAAATTAACAAAACGAAGGTCAGGGAATAGTGACTGGAGCAAGAACATATAATGTTTCACAGTTCTAGTCATTGTGTTTCTAAGTTCATATGCTTTAGACTGCCTAAAGTTTAAAACACATCAAAATCTACAGGAAGACAAAGCATCTTCCTTCCCCTTCAAGCTGTGATTATCTTTATAGATGTTCCTGGTTACAGAAAGCATGTAAGAGTGTTTCCAGTTCCTTCTTCCCAGGTAAATTTTAAACAGTGGACTGAATGCTAACTAGTGCTCAAGTCCACCCACTGAAATATTAACATTTAAAAAACAGCCTATCCAAACTTCTGGAGTAAATTTGCATGTTCTAACTAAATCTATTTACAAATTCACCATTACAAGTATTAATGATGATCTATGTCAGTATTCCAATTCAATACCAGAACTACTAAGAGCCCTCTCAAAACTTCCAGATACTGTGTAAGAGCTCTCTGTAAAACCCAATCTCAGCCATGACAACTATTCCCACACCCCCATTAAATCTATTCCAAGCTCCTTTTAGGAAATTTCTAGTACACAAGGTTTCTAGTTCTCACATTCTCACAACAGCGTTTTCATGGTTAAACTGCAAGGCCTACATGTGATGCCTGGGGCTCCAAATACAGTCCTAAAAAGAATGTGTATGCTAGCTACTCTGTAAAGGAACAGCAACTCTGACACCCTCACACTTCATCAGCCTTGGTAAATTCTAGCTAATGGTATTAAAAGATTTCATCTCTGGACACTCTGTGACAGAATAGGAAATGGCTTCTATTAGAGGATTTTACATCAGCAATAGGACAGACAAGAAAGCCATTTCTAAAAATGGGAAGCTCTCTGAAGCAGAAGGAGGACTCCAATTCCTTGGATAATTTACCTGTCAGGTTTTTTTAATATACTGAATAAAACCTCCAAGAAACATATATTTCCATCCAAGTTAACACTTATACTTTTGGAGAGTTTTACATACTGAAGAGTAATAACCACAAGAAACCTCCTCAGCGAGAACCTCCCATCCACAAATTCACAGCAAGCAGGAGTTTGAACTGCCTAATCTTAAGCTGTATTTCATATAGGGTCGCTTCGTATTAGTCTGATTAGTCTTCCAGTTCTTTAGCTTTACCAGTTAAGTGTCTGAAATTAAATACTTATGTTGGCTACAAACCAGAGCATTACATAGAAGTCTAGCCCAGTGCCTCATGGCTTTGTACAGAATTAACTGTAGGTGTTAAATGCCATGTATAGATTCAGGAAGGTTAAAACAAATTTTTAAAAAGTCCTGACGTAAGAGGAAAATGGGGAGACATGTGCTACCACTATTTCCACTGCCACCATGCATACGCTTTCAGTGCTAGGAAGGAGAAAATATAGTTAAGAGAAACAGAAAGGAGAGATGAAGTCAGAGTTAGAGCGGTTTGGAGTTCAAAACAAAACAGATTAGAGAACTTTCATCTAAACGTGCTGCTACCCATCTCTAGAGTAAGGATAAACTTTTAAGACACTCATATGTTAAACATTTACATTTCAATTTAGTCATACTAAGTAAACAAGGTTGTTTAATGAATAATAAAAACCTTCAAGATGGACTGACTTGAATGGCTTGAAAACTCCGAAGATTCATCTTTAATATCATCTTGTCGTCTTTGGACAAGGCGGGAAGCTCGCTGTTTGTACAGCTGGTGCATTGCGGACTCAAGCTCGTTAATCAGAGGCACCTGTAAAAATACAACACACCACGTAACACCCAGGCCTTGAGCTGCTCAGCTTCTGGGGCCCGTCCTATTCCGAAGCATAACGCTGTGCCTGTGCTCCCAGCAGCACAAACGCGCGCCTCTTACTCCTCTGCATCACCTGCACTGCTAAGGTGTGGAAAATACATGCATTTAATGTTGGCAGCTTGTTCAGTCAGAGCAAGAGCGCTCTGAAAGCAGCTTCTGTGGATTGAATGAGCCTACGCAGCAAGACAATCATTTTAGAGTGTGAAATAGTCTTTGCAGTACTCTTGCTTTCTCTACCAAGCACGTTACATGTCGTATAAGGGTTTACAATTCTCAGACCTTACTGTTTCCTATCTTTATACAAGAATGTAGAGGTATTCTATAGTTAAATGAGAAAATAACCCAACTGTACATAGTGAAAAAAACACCTATCAATCCATCCTCCTGAAGCCAGCAGCTATTGTTTTGCTCTAACTGTTATCACTGAAATGGAATCAAGCCCTGCATAGCCATGTTATGCCAACGGGCAATTCAAATCAGCCAAAAGTCCCTCTAGACAATTACTAAAACTAAACCAGTACAATTTGTGCAAGTTATGCATTAAATATAACCTTAAATGATACACAGATGTCAGCTCAGACCTGTCACTTTTTTTTTTTTTTTTAGTGGACTAAATTTTAGCATCAACTCTAACAAAAATAGATGATGTTAGAACAGTCCTGACATTAAATAGCAGGTTCATTGATCACTTCTGCGAAAATTCATTTCCAGGGACAAGTTAAAATTAGATCATTATAAATATCCAAATGCAAAACCAGAGCTTTTCACAATCTCTTAATTTGGAAAGGCAAGTCCTTTTGGCACAAACACTTAAGCCATATCCTCCTTACCTCCAGACGAATGCTTACTCCAGTCTTCCAGCCTGTTAGCTCAAATATTTCATTGCTGCCTACCATCCAGGGTTATGGGGTTTTTTCAAAACAAAAGATGAAATCGGAAATTGTTTCCTGATGTAATTTAGAATGTGACTCAGCAGCTATTAAAGAACCTCCTTCAGTAAAATATAAGATTCTGAGATTATAGCTACAGGGCCTTTTCAGCTGAGACTGACACACACATCAGAGGAGATATTACACGAAAAGAAGTATTAGCTCTTTGTGGGATAAACTGGACTCCAGGGATTAAAATGAAAGCAACTCTACATCAACTCAAAATATGTGCACCTTTCTTTTGGAAAAAAGACTAGTGAGAAAGATATCCCAGCACTGGAAGTCTATACTGAAAATTTAAAACAATTCTGAAAACAGAAATAATAATTAAAAAATACTAGTTTTACTGCAATTTACCAGAGAAAATATAGCTTCTTCTCTTAAGTATGTAAAGGAAATTCTAACACTGAAAAGTTCAATGAATTTTTTCAAAGCATCCCCAGAGGTTTTCTGTAATTGTCTCAGGATTAAAAGAAAAAAAAAACCAGTGATGTATTCAGAAATATGAATCCATTCGAAAGTATTTCCCATTTAAAACACAAGAGACTTAGAAGCCCTTATTCTTCTATAATCAATACCGTGGTTAATGAGTCGCCGACAATTTCACTGACTACTAAAAAGTTACAAGCCTCATTCCCTGTTTTGTTTAGTCAACACGTTAAATTCAGTGTTTTCAAGGGGTTTTTTGTTCACTTTCACTGTAAACAGCGTAAGAGGAAAAGCAGAAAGCTCCTTAAACATTTAGATCACGAGGATTATTTTAAGGTACAGCCCACATCTCTGACACACAGAGTGTGTTTTGATAATTTGCTGTGCGGGTAAAGTAACAGCTCATCTCCCTGTGCTGTCAAAGTACGCTCGGAACAATTCAATCTTTCTGTATCCACTGCACATTCCTACATTCCAAACGTAAAAACACCCTTACCACTCGCTGGCCTTCCCAGAAAGCATCATTTGACACTAACTACTTCACAAGGAAGTCATGCAGGCATCTTCCACTCTCTTATTTATGGGGAAAAAAAAAGATATCACAGGGATTTTGACCTTTCTAGTGCTTGTTTCTAAAATCTGTATAACAGCTGCCTCATTATACTCTCCACTGTGCCTTACAAATAGGCAAAGTGATTCTAACATTCAGAATCTTTTCAAAATATCCTAAGATATGTGTATGTATATATACACATACAACAGTATTATTATTACACATGCAGATACACATTTTATATGCTTATGCATATTATAAACATAACTATGTACATTATTATAAACAATAATAGCAACCCTTTAAATATGAAGCAGTTAGGGCCACAGGTTCTACCAAAAAGCTGAAGGTAATTTATCTCTACACTCAGAACAACAATTTACTGTCCTACTGCGTTTCATTTAAATAAAAACTGATACTGATTTTATTAATTGATTTTTTTTCCCCTCTCCCCACCTCCTTTTTAGAAAACCTTGTAGTGTCCCGTGGACTGGTGTTCTGAATTGGATGGTACTTCTGTCATGCTGAAAGCACTGAATTCCAAACCACATTATCTGGCCAAATGATATCATAATAAATGAAATGCTCCCGTTAGACTGACCACATCACCTCCTGCTTTTGCAACTCACTGCACATACAAACACAGCAACAGCCTCCTCCTGACACCAGCAAACCTCTGTGAATGCCCCTAAGAAGCATGAGATGATAAAAGTCACGTCCCAGCAGTTCAAGGGACTGGCATGGCAGATGAGGTGTGGGGACGCTGACAAGGGGGAGGAAGGCATCCAGGTGTGGAATCCTTAAAAGACCAACTACCAGGAAAGCAAGGGTATATTGTAAGAAAGCAACTGTAGCTGCTGCTAATGTACCAAACAGGCTTGTTAGTTTGCTGTAAAATGGCTGGGATGGATTTATTTACTAGTATAGCTAGAGAGGCCAAAAACCTTCCTACAAACTGAACTGAAATTCTTACACTCTAACTAAATAGTAAATTTTCTGGGTTTATACAAAATCTGGCAGATTTGGGATTATGGCTTCATCAGGAAACAATCAATTGCAGGTAATTAGTTACACTAATCCATCAGTTGCGTGAATTAACTGATCCACACTTCCTAGGTTTGTTCATGACATAGTTATTTTTCACTTTACAGGACTGAAGATTGGTCTCTCCCAATTAATGGCCAATTAATGTCTAACCCATTAACACCCAGAATGCTTTTCTGTTCCTCTCCCACACCTAACGAGCTGGGCAAACAGTAGCTTAAACTACTCAGTCATTTTGACAGGTAATATATTAAGAAGTTACTATACTACTGTATTCGAGTCAGAAGACAATGAAGAAGCAGCCTATATACTGATAACTGAATTCTACAGCTCCTGTGTCTGCCTAATATATAGATAAATATATATAAATATATATATATTCAGGAGCTCCTACAATATTTACAACAAAGTAAGTATTCAAAGCATAATGAATATGTTTTTGAGTTAGACATATACAAAGGTATCACACTACATGAAAGAAGGATATTTTTATGTTTGGGTGTCTTTGAACAGCTACATTACTTTTTAAACTTTTCTCCTTCAGACTAGAGCAATACCAAGTAATGCCTGGCAGGAGGAAGTCTATAATAACACACAAAAGAAAAGTCTCTGTTACTGTGAACACAAAGCACTCCAGAAACTAGTAAGGTCATAATCCAGCCCTATTTGTGCTAACCTGATGTCCAACACAAGCAAAAAGCAGCATCTGAGTAAAGCTGAAATGCCAGAGAATCTACCAAAGTCCTAAAGACACAAAATCTACAAGTTTTTAGTCAATCTAAAGTCAGTGATCTCTTACACTGGGAAGAGAGGTTCCTGATAACCAGCTTAGCATGATGAAAAGTTATTTTTTCAATCCCTGAATAACCAAACCTTCAGAAGAGTTCTCAGGGGACTTTTTTTTCGAGAACAGAGGGAAATGTGGTGTTTGGCATGTACTAAGAGACCCCCTTTTTTTTTTTTTTTTGAAAAGAGATGAATGTTTTTGCATCCTTACCTTTTCACTGAAACACTCAAGCAAGTCTTGGACATACCCTCGCATTTCTTGCAAAAACTTATACTGTTCACCAATACCCCCAGAAGACCCTTCTAATCTTTCAATTGCCTTGGTAGAGTCCTCTCGGCTTTGCTGATGTTTCTCATATTGCTGCCGATTGGCCTTGTGCATTTCTTTCATAGAGTCCAACCTGAAGGGCAATGGATAAATAGTAAATTTACATCCAAAAGTCTATTTCAGACCATTGAGATATTAAACAGACAGTGCAAGTACCGAGCCCATACACGGGAAACACCGCAAAGACATTCTCCAACTTTCATTTGTCACTCTGTCCCCTCTCTCCACCAACAGCAAGGCTCAGGGTTGGCATTCATGTGCTGGACTCTGCTCAGTGCATTGCATGGCCACTCCCACTCATTCACTAACTCTTACAGGAGCTGACAGCATTTAGAACAGTGCAAGGCTGGTCCTAAAGAAAAGATGGGTGTCAAGGCTGCAGGTACAGGGGAACCACAGCTTATACAAAGTGCTCTTTTTCTTCTCCTAACTTGACTCACTGTCCAAGGCTGTGACGCTACAAGGGGATACAAACCAATGTCGAAGACACGTAAAGTGCAAGCTGTTCGTTACAAATGATTTCTCATTGCAACTGCGTTGTTCATTCCACACCCCTTTTGTGTACCTGACAAGCAGATTACAGTGTTTAAACCAAAAAAAAAAAAAAAAACCAAAAAAAAACACCCAACCAAAAAAAAAACCACCCCTGCATACACTAAAAATTAAATTCTTCATCTACTGAAGGGGAAAACTCTGATTCATAGTTTAAAAGAATGCAGCTTGATAAGCTGAACACCTCACTGGCCTTTTACTTCTTCACTATAAGACTGTGCAGTGTCCAGAAGATGCAACTCAGACCTGTCTTCAACAACATCAATGGCCTCATACTTAAAGCTTCACTTCCAGAGAAGCAATCCAAGGAGAGTTTCGAACAAAGTGTCAATGCCATCTTCATTTTGAGCTTTTTTTGTTTGCCTTTTTTTTTAAGTGGATGTGCCAGTCAGTACTTTTCCAGCGATGAAACTCTGTGTTTGCTCACCGAGACTAAAGACACCTGAGGAACAGAAACCTAGGGGACAGGTCTTTAAGTCTAAAAAGATGGTCTGTCCTACCTGTCTTTAAGCTGTTTCTTTACCAAATCAATAGTAACAGGAGTCATCTCATTACTGGGAGTTTTGAAAGGAACTGTATTATCTGTTTTTTGAGACTTGGTTTCCGATGATCCATATGCAGTGTAGGTGTATGGAATACCATACGATGAACCATAAGACAGTGTCTGGTAAGTGTTCTGGTAGTACAGATTATTCACTTCAGCAGGCTGACTTGGTTGAACCTAGTGGCAGAGGAAATCCAATTGTACTATATTAGGCTTTAAAGAAAGGAGAAACTTACTTTCTTACACATCTCACACTTTATAAAGTGAAAAATGTAAGCAAATGCATTCACAAAATGTCATTATCAAGTGGATTTAAGCACAGAACTTCCAACCTCTCCTTTAAAGTGGAAGAAACTAATACCCTCATCAGAAGCACCTTCTTAAATGGACAAATTCTCAGCATCATTATAATTCTAAATATTTATACTAGTTCTCTTTAAAGAATATCAGCATTTACACAATGAATTTCTCAGATAAAAAAGCCTTCTGGAAACTACTCAAGTTTGTAACAGATTTAGCCAATTCATGCAGAAACAAACCAAAAACGAGTTCAGTTATACACATGCCTGGGGTATGTTGATTCCTTTTCGTATCTGCTCTTGCTCCCATCTACTGAGTTCTTCATCTTGCTCCCCTGCCACCAGGGCTTCATCATCACTTCCCTCAATACCTTCACACAAGGAAAACAGACAAGTAAGAAAAAGGAGGAGATAATGCATTCATAGTAAGGGCCATAACTTAAAAAAACTGCGACCACGCCTCAGTGAGAACTCAGAGCATCTTCCTTTCCTCTTCAGGAGGAATTAAGGACATCGACCTGTGAATCATTAGCATAGGGATTCCACTTGAAAGATCCAATGAGTAAATCTGCAATTAACTGCTGGTAAAACCCTCTAATGTTAAAAACCCATGTATCTTACTAATTCTCATTTTCCAAGAGGTTATTTTAACTGCTTGCCAGCAAAGAGAATTCTATATCAAATGTTTTTTCTTTTCACAACTATATACTTCCTAAAAACAGAGTACAGGAAAAATAAGAATTGATCCTTAGTGGAAGTTTCTATTAGATCCAGCAGTGTGCACAGGAACAGAGTTTTGTGCTCAACATTTTATAAGCAGATTCCATTAGGTAGTACTTTTTCTCAGCACTGGAATAGAACTCCAGACTGTTTGAGAAACATGTTCTTTAAAAATGCTTAATGGGAGAATTCGCAGTGAAAACAGTGTGAATGTTTATCAGCTGTCCTCCTAAAAAGGTTTTACCTATTTCCTCAGCAATCTTTTGCCTTTGGGATTTTTCCTTCACTGTAAAAACTATCCTCCTCTTCTCGTCATCGTCTTCATCATCACTGGCATCATTTTCATCTTCTCGAACGAGGCGGCCTTTCCCTGGTTCGCTCTCAACGGGGGTAAAGTCTCCGAGCTCACGAGCCATTTGACGCTTTTTCCTAGCGGCATGAATAAAAGCAGCATCTGGAATTTCTCCTAGAGACAGATGTGTGCACCATTAAACAACCACTGCAACAAAACAGGTATTATGATTTCTTATCACTCATCTCTGCCACCCTACCACATCATCTTTGCACACAGAAACAACAAACACGGGAGGAAACAAATCCATACTCACAGAAACACCTGCAAGCAACTTAGAAGCTAAACATGTAAACTTTCTGACCAGAAACCCTCAAAGGTGGGATCTTCATAAAAAGTGTGGCTCTGCTTCCGGCAGCTCACACATCATAAAAGCAGAAGCCTGATGTTCCTATAGGAAACATTCCTAAAGAAGAGGAAGCCCTTTACAGGAGCTGACTATTGCAAAGGGAGGGAGAAATTGAGGTGCGTGACTGTGTCACCTCCTGTCCTGATATTGCTCCCAGCTCCTCTTATTTTGGGGGAACAAAAAGCATCAACCATTTCAACAGATGGTGACAACTAAGAGACTAAGAAGACACCAAACCAGACAAAGTTAATGAGAAGATTGTACAACTGAAGAGAAACAAGAAAAGTGGACCTAATGAAAAACTCTAAAATCTACAGCACAAAAGTAATGCAACTTATATAAGTCACATAAAGAACAGCTCCCAGGACATCCATCTTATATTTGGTGAGCAGGCTACCACAATTAGCAAACTAGTTTCAAAAATACTTTCTCAGACTGATTTCTTTGGCCTCAGGGTCTGACTAGAACCTCATTATACAAAACAGGTTAGGGATATATTTCCAATCCCTTGCAGACCCGTAACTGAAACACCTGAATTAAAGAACAGATTTTAACCGAAAGCAGTTAAATCTCATGTGAAGTCATCTATTCCAAATCTAGATTTTCTTATGGTTTGTCATCTATTTGGGAGACAAATTCCTGCTTTTGACATCAAGATGAAGCATTCTGTAGCAAAACGTTTTCTCTTGTAAGGCTCGTGAAACTGAACCCCTTCAGAAAACAGCAGTTTCTTGAATTCTCAGATGCCAAATACATTGTTGGAAACTATTTCCTAATCTCTCATACACATTAGTCTGCTGTAAACAATGGCTAAAGCATTTGCTAACTTATCAGACAAATTACAAAGACCAACCTGGGCGGAGGACATTCAGTGAGGAGAGAGCATTTGAAAACGCCCCAGCAGCTTTTGGTTTTTCATCTTCCTTCTCACTTTCAACTTCCATTTCTTCTTCACCATGCTCACTGTTTGCAGTCCCATCTTCTTGGCCTATATCCTTATTCTGTCCTGTCTTTTCTAGTGGTGCTTCGACTGATAAGACAACAAAGCCCATGTTTTACTCCTTTTATAAAGATCACTCAGAAGTATTTTTTTTTAAGATATAAAAACCAAAAGGAAAAATCAAATTAAAATATTGAACGATAATTTTATCGCTTGCGATCTAGTAAAATATGCTTTCTTAACTGTGGCTAAGCCACCGACATCCTCTCAAAATAACATCTGACAAGGCAGGCACACCAACAGCCACTAAACATTGTCCATACTGTCAAGTATTAAGAAAGTGAGGGAACTCAAGATCATACAGGCAACCTTGTTTCCTACATATGGAATGAGAAAGCATTGCCTGTATTACACCCAATCTTTCCACAAGAACAAACTCATCTCAAAAGAAGCTTTCATTGATGTAAGGGGTGTAACAACCCCTTACATCAGGTGGGTAACATACAGACAGAGAGAGGCAGAAAGTACAAATACTGTGTAAAACAATGCAAGTTAAACTCAGCTATCCCATCCAAGCTGCACATACCTGAGCTTTTAGATTCAAGCATTTGTCTAGAGAATCCAGGCTACTGACTCAAGTAGCAGCCACAAGGTCTTTACACCACAACCACATCAATTAGGGACAGCAAAACAAACAGAAAACAGGCACGTGCAGCCATGTGCAAAATGCAATTTTTTAACGATCTTTGTGTCAGAAGCAAGAATTAAGACCCAGGTTTTCGCAGATGACCCTGAACACTACACACACAAATGACCATTTCTGCCCCACACCAATGCACAGGCAACTTAAAGATTCTAGCAAGAAAGAATTTGTGGGTTTTCTAAACACAGACAAAACCTTTAAAAAACCTTTAAGAATTTTTTAAAAATGATTTAATTAAATATAAAAGGAGCATTTCCTGCATGGGACCGTGTTCAGCTCCCATATGCTTCAGCTGTACCATTGCAATCTTTACATCATAAGCCTCTCAGGTCGTCCTCATAGCATTATATACTCTATACAAAAACATAACTGGAAAAGGAATCACTACACTTTACCAATGAGCTTCCCAAAAAACAATAGTACAACTGGAATTGAAGTCCCAGGCTCTACTCCAAGCTGTGGAGGACTGTACATTGTTAAAAGATCCTTCTGCTCCAACACTTTCAGATTGTCACCTTAATCATCAAGTCTACTCTAAGGTCCAAGTCCTGAAACAGGCAGCTTTTTTAATGACAAAGAACACCACTCTGCTCACCCCAAAGCCTTCCTTTTTGAAAAAGATGCATTACAAGGACACATCCTGTCAGACAAGCACCAGGCATATTTTTAAACTAATATAACTCCTTCCTAACTCAGTAAGAAACTCATTTGTCATAACCACAGTTGAAATTCAGAAAACTGATGTCTACTGACAATCGGACACAGAGCTGAGAAGTTTCATCCTTCTGTGTTAATTTCTACACAGGAGAGATTCAAAGAACTCTCTACCACCTTCAGAACAGCATCTGTAAGGTTCAAGTAACACATTTAATGTGTGCTTTACTTCAGCTCTAAACATGAAATCCTCTAGAAGTCTAACAATTCCTCTTGAAAACAAAAAAAGAAATTACAATTACTCCATCTTTCCCACTACAAAAGTTACTATTAGTTTTGCAGTTACCATCTGTTGGAGAATTGACCTCTGTTCTAACTTTTGATTTTTCAAGATCTTCTTTGTATTCTTTCTTCAATTGTTTTACAATCTTTTTGCTGTAACTTGATTTCTTCACTTTAAAAACTTCTTCAGTTTCTTTAAAAGAGAAATTGGAAAACATTACATTAGACCCACCATCAAGTATACTTACCTATTAAATATCTTAATTATGTACCTAGAACTTTAGAAATGCCATCAACAAACAACTGCCAGGGTTTTAAAAAGTCTACAGCATTTTTTCATGTTTTCAGTGTTTCTGTCAAGATATCTAATCACAAATCTTAGAAACCAAGTTCTGGTAATTACAAGAGAATTCCTTCTAAGAGACCTACGAAGTGCTAGGGCAAAAAGGCAGTCCGACGTGACCCGCGAACAGCAGCCACAGCAGAGTAAAACAAACCCGACACAAAGGCACAGGGCAGATGCTCCTCAGCCAAGCCCGCGGGTCCCGGGGGAAAGGGGCAGGTCGCACAGGTGGGCCCAGCGACTGCCACCGCACAAACCCCTGCCTGCGGGCCACCACGTGCAGCCAACGCCACACGGGGGGAAGGGTCAGGCCCCAGCAATACAGAAGGGGAGGCAGCTGAAACCCCTTCACCAGAACTAAACCCGCCGCTCGGCGGTGCTGGGAGCGCGCTGGCCCCGCAGGAGCCGGGCCGGGCCGGGGAAGAGCAGCGGGACCGATGGGGCGCTCCCCGCCCGCCCGCACCGTGCCGCCAGGGCCTTCCCCCTCTTAGGCGACCCCACATCACACGCGGCAACCCGACCGCCTTCGAAAACAAATAAGGGTCCCGGCTTTCTGCGAGGGCCGAGGGCGCGCGGCCCGCGGGGGGCAGGCCCAGCGGCTCCGGGCCCCTTCCAGCCCCGCGAGCGGCGAGCCAAAGGCCGGGCAACCTCTCGTCTCACCCTCTTCCTCGTCCTGGAAGCTGAGCAGGCTGGCCCGCGGCACCTCTTTGTTCTCTCGCGGCCGCTTCTTCTCCTTGGGCCGGCCGGCCGCCGGCAGCCCGTTGCCCTGCTGGGGCTGCGGCGGAGGCTGCGGCGGCGGGGGGGCCGGGAAGGCGGGCGCCGGCAGAGCCCCCAGGCTTGCCCGGTCGCCTCCCATCAAGCCCAGCCCCAGCCCGAGCGCCGCGCCGTAGCTCGCAGCGCAGGCGAAGGCCGCGGGGCTGCCGGGCAGGGCGAGGGGCACGCAGCCCGCGGGCAGCGGCAGGAGCCCGGCGCCCGCCGCCAGCGACATGGAGGCCTCGCTGGGCCCTTCCCCCCCCGCCCCGGCCGCCGCCGCCGCCGCCGCCGCCGGCTCCTGAGGCGGCTCCTCGTCGCGCTCCTCGTCCTCATCCTCCGAGTCGTTCCGCTTCCGCACGTTCACCCTCCGCGCCTTGCGGAACATCGCGCCGGGCACCCACCGGGCGGCCCCGCGCGGCCCCCGACACCGC
>NW_020938749.1:20778-23923 GCF_003984885.1 Neopelma chrysocephalum
CCCGGCCCCGCCCGGCCCCGCAGCGCCCCCCGCCGCCCGCGCCGACAGCGCCGCCCCCGCCGCCATCTTGTGGCGAGGGAGCAGCGCGGGGCGGGCCCGGACACGGCGCCGGGGAGAGCGAACGGGAGATGTGAGGGCACGGAACGAGTTCCTTCCCCCAATTGGGTTTTATTACACCAAACATACCCACGCTGGGAAGGCGTGGCTCTGAAAAAGAAATCTGCAGGCTTCTCATGCAGTACTTCCGTAGGGCAAAGCCATGTAAAATTGGACGTGGGAGGATCGGGTTCTTGGTGTCTCGGGGTTGGAAGGGTCACTGCGATATCGGTGCCGTGCATTTCTGCAGTTGAGGACTTTTTGCCGTTTTCCGGGAAACACTCTGCAGTGCTCGATTGGGCACAGGAGTAAAAAAGGGTCTTTTACGCCAGCCTTATTCAGAGCACTACAGTGGCAAAAGTAACTGAGATTTTAATTTGCTCTGTTAGAAAGCCCAAGGATTTACTAATCTCATGGTTTCTTCCCAACAAACCCCGGTTACTGCTGCATGCTTGAATTTCTGGACACGTGAGCAGTTTGCCATCATCACAAAAGATGAAGTCAAGCTCCCTAATTTGGGGAAACTGCAGGTGTCCACACATCCGGCATGTGCTGGAATGACAGGCCCTTCCCTGGGAAAATACAGATCAACTGAAATGGGCCGGTGGAGAGCCACCAAAATGGGCAGGGGTACATTGACTGTGACAAAAGTGTGGGGGAACCGGGCACACAGCCTGGACAAGGGAAGATGAGGTTAATACGTGGAAAAAACTTGCCCCGTGATATCAGGCAGGCAGTGCCTTATGAAGGTGTGCAGGCTCCATCCTTGAGAGATTTTAGGACCCAACTGCAGAAAATGCTGAGCTGCCTCCTCTGATCCCAGAGGTGGTCCTGGTTGCAGCAGGGGGTTGGACTGAAGATCTCCGGAGCTGCCATCTAACCAGAGCGATTCTCTGGGAGCCTCAGGTTCTTCTGCAATGGGAAGAACATGGTTATGTCTTTTTCTGTGTG
Organism: Neopelma chrysocephalum; assembly: GCF_003984885.1. Lineage (NCBI taxonomy): Eukaryota > Metazoa > Chordata > Aves > Passeriformes > Pipridae > Neopelma > Neopelma chrysocephalum. The sequence goes on from NW_020938749.1 coordinate 21,826, forward strand.
AGGCACAACCTTAAAACAAAATTTACCTGCAGATTTCAATTCTCAGCTTACAATCTATTAAAAAAAATTCTAACAAGGCTTTCTAAAACAGTTGTTTCACATTTACTTTGGTCTTTAAGAAAGTGTTTACTGAATTAGTCTGATGAGTCTTGTCTTACTTCAAACACCTCCTTGTAGAATGCTCTCACAGTCAGAACTGTCCATCCCCTAACAGCTCCTCCTGGCCAAACCAGACAGACTTAAAGATGTCCCATCGCTCCCTTAGCAGATCGCCAGGCCTCCCACTACTGAATATGTTAAATAACAGGGCTACCCCACCACCTCCCTGTCCCTTCTGAAGAGTTCACCCCCATCCATTGCACCACTCCAGTTGTGCCACTCATCCCACCATGTCCCCATGATGGCAACTATGCCATAGTTTTCCTGTTGCACTGTGGCTTCCAGGTCCTTCTGTTTGCTGCCCATGCTGTGGGCATTGGGGTAGATGCACTTCAGGGGGGTTATTGATCCCAATGCCTTTTTGGGCAGAGAAGCTCCAGTTCCTGAGTGACCATTCTCAGGAGCTTCCATGGGTTCTAGCACACCAATAACACTTTCATCCTTGCTGTTGCATGGATCTCCATCCCCTACCTCTACTGAGATGGCAGACCGAAGGACCTCGCTAGCGCACAGTCCCTCAACACTGGCATTGTCACCCCCAGGATTATCTCCAGTGACCTGATTTTATCCCCTCCCCCCTTCAAATCCAGTTTAACTCTCACCCAACATGCCCTGCTAACTCCTGTGCAAAGATCCCGTTCCCCTCAGAGACAGGGATGTTACCAGCACGCTCGGTGTCAGCTAAACCAACCCGCGACCAAAAACCCCAACGTTCTGCTGCTGGGGCAGCGTGAGGAGCAGCAAAGGTGCTCAGCACTGACTCAAACATCCAGGGGTTATCAATGCTCCATCCAGCACAAATCCAAAACACAGTCTCGGGGAAGAAATGGAACTCTTCCTCCCTGCCCAATGCAGCACACTCTCCACCTCTTGTTCTGTGCCATGTACATCCTGCTCAGGTCCCACTCTATCCAATACCCACCACCACCCTTTGCTATCAAACACAGATATCATTCCCTTTGTCTGTGGACCACTCCTGTGAAATGTCCATAAAATGCCCACAAAATGTCCACAAATGTTCAAAAAAATCACAGAATCACAGAATGGTTTGGGTTGGGAGAGACCTTTAAGTCATCTTGTTCCAACCCCGTGCCACGGGCAGGGATACCTTCCACTAGATCAAGTCGCTCCAAGCTCCATCCAACACTGAACACTTCCAGGGATGGGGCATATACCTGCTCCAGCGTGGCCTTCTCCATGGCTGCAGTCCTTCCAGGGGTGTGCCCGCTCTGCTGTGGGTTTATCCATGGTCACACACTTCAAGGTGCTCCAGCATGACTTCCTGCACAGCCACGGATGCTTCAAGATGTACCTTCTCCAGTGTGGTCTTGTCCTTGGGCCACGTTCCCTTCAGAGATGCTCCTGCTGCAGCACAGACATATCCATGGCCACAGACACCTTGGGGTTTCTTGCTCCCACGTGGACACATCCACAGGTCACAGTAAGCAGAAGCAGCCACTAATGGGAACAAGACTAATTTACAGTAAGGTGAGCACAGAAGCTCTGTGGTTTTGCTTTCCCTTTCTCCTTGGCCTCCGGGGCTGCCCTGGCCAGGCTCTCTCCTCACACTGGAGCTTTCTCCTGGTCCCAGGGCTCCCCAAGAGGACAGTGTCTCCTTCCTCTCACCAGGGTCCCCCCCAGCTGGATTCCTGCCCCCAACCAGGGCCAGTGCCGCCTGCCCACTCACACTCCTCCCACTACAGTAAATCCTCTGTGTGCCATCCCAGCAAGACGCAAGACCCTTCCATGTCCCCAGCACCTCTAACTCTCGTTCCCCTGACCCCTCATCACCCATGGGTATCCCCCCACGTTTGGCTGTTGTCCATCTCCCCACTGGCTGGTAGGGCCTCTCGTCCGGGGGGGACCCTGGTCCCAAGGGACATGGACCCTGCTCCCGAGGGACAGGAACCCTGGTCCCGAGGGACATGGACCCTGTTCC
>NW_020938750.1:0-15763 GCF_003984885.1 Neopelma chrysocephalum
CTCAGCACTGGGCAATGATTCCAATCCCTCAGCACTGGGCAATGATTACAATCCCTCAGCATCTCCTTTACCATTTTTCTTTTGTTCACAGTACCTGTATTCTATATGGTCCAAACCTTTTTCTATAAATATTATTTTCCTTTAATCTTTTCTGCTTCGAAGGGTGAGTTTCGTTTTAATCAGTCATATTTGCCGCAGCCACAGCTGTAAATGTTCAGTTACAGCAGCAATCTTTACACAATGAACACAACTAGTACACACAGCAGGTAGAGACAGGGCTGAGAGGAGAGGAGATTATGTCATATAACCACACTTTTCACACTGAGATCAAGAAAAGACACTGGATATAAAGCTGGCAGGTCCAAAGTGCACCACTCTGTTCCATGTAGCTCACTGCTGTTTCTGGACTAACGTGACAGCTATGGGTTATTAAAAAAAGGCTTTAAAAATACTACACCTACTCAGAAACTGAAGAAACTCCTACAAAACACTTTTGCACACATAAAAGTGCCAAATTGCCAGGAGGAATTTAGCCACATCTAGTTTTAACCCAGATAATTTAATTTAGCAAAGTTAATTGTAGCACCTAACAACCACAAACAGTAGCTCTGTTTATTGAAGAGCTCTCCCTGTACCCACAATTTTAGTAAATTAGCCAGCAACTAAAGGGATGGAAACAGTTTGCACTTCCAAATGATCTAACAGCTAGACAGTTCATCTAACTGCTTTTCTAATCTGTTCATACTCTGAGTCTCTACAACTACCTACAGCAATGACTTTGACATTTATTACCTTCTCTGTTGGAAGTGACCTCTTTATTTTAAGCCTATCCTATCAATTAATTTCATGGTCTGCAGCTCTCATACTGTGAAAAGTCAACATTGTTCTCTTACTTGAAGTGACCAAAACTGTTCAGTCCCTCCTCAAATGCAACACAAGCCAATCTACTCATGTGATCCCTGCTGCTCTCCTCCTCCACCTTTCTTCTGATTAAATTCTCTTTAATCAGAGAGAATGGTAATTGTACCACGAGATTTTTCTGCAATGTTTGTATTCAACATTGTTTTCTATCATCCACAAACTTTGCCAGGCTGTAACAAGACTCTACAAAATTTTTGTCATTGCATTTCTGGAAGCTTATGCAAAACTCCACAAAAGACTTTCCAGCAACCAGATAAAGGTTTCTGAAACACTGAGGTTTTCAAAATTTCACAGGAAATACAAACAGGTATTTCAAGAATGATAAACCACATTACAAATTGGAAGGAAGACTTACTGAAAGTCCAAGAGCTTACCACTTGCCAGCAAAAGAACATCTACATTACATAAAAAGAATCACACTGAGGGTGGGGTATGCAGTCAGCTGCAAGCTTCACAACAGGTCGGTGAAAGAGACTGTTCTGGGCTCACTTATGTTTCAGGAAGGAATTTTCTCCAAAGTTTCCTAAACTTTCTCCAAAACATGATGACATATACAGACAGGGTTGCACTTCAATCTATTTCTTTTTTTTCTTTTTGTCCTGCCAAAGATTCAGTGGTTTTTTATGTAAGGCTGAGAGAACTGGGATTGTTCAGACTGGAGAAGAGAAGGTTTAAGGGTGACTTGACTGTGGCCTTACAGTACCTGAAGGGAGTCTACAAGAAAGATGGAGAGAGACTATTTACAAGAGCATGTAGTGACAGGACAAGGGGGAATGGCTTCCCACTGCCAGAGGGCAGGGTTAGATGGGATATTGGGAAGGAATTCTTCCCTGTTAGGGTGGGGAGGCCCTGGCACAGGGTGCCCAGAGAAGCTGTGGCTGCCCCATCCCTGGAAGTGTCCAAGGCCAGGCCGGACAGAACTTTGAGCAACCTGGGAATAGTGGAAGGGGGTTGGAACTAGATGAGATTTAAGGTCCCTTCCAACCCAAACCACTCTGTGATTAAGCTTCAGTAGCTTTTCTAACCTCGCTCCAAGTTGAAGTTTGTGATATCTGTTGAAGTTTCCTCGTCATCGCTGGAAAGGCCTTCAAGGTGATCTGCCATCTTCCCAGTTTGCTCTCTGGCTTGTCTACGGCGAGCTCTGCAAAGCATAAACCAGTTACCACTTTTTTCTTCCTACCTACACAATGAGCACACCCACCTAAGCTTGTCCTAACCTTTAATTCAAGGAGAGGCAGGGTGAAAAGAACTTTTACTATGCCGTCACCTCAAACTCTCCACTACACTGCTGCCTCAAACAAAAGAAGGAAAAGAAACCAGCAGAGGCCATAGAGATGTAGAACAGATTTACTATGCTTCCTTTGAGTGATTTTAAATCAGTATCATGCAATGATGCCTCGGTTTGTACACTTGCATGGTAAATTGGGATATATAAGAATAGCCCTGGCCCAGCACACCAGGTGAAGTGTTTTCTTCCCTTTGCAGGGAAGAAGCAAGCATTGCCACTGGTGTTAGTATGTCACACAGGACAGCTGTATCGTGTAAACAGGCAAAGACTCCTCAGTGCACAAGAACTCTCATCCTCTACCTTCTAGCCTCTCTTTCTGCAGTTCGGCGCTTGACTTGTTCTTGATAGATCACTCTGTCTCGCCCAAAAGAATCAAGATTTGGTGCCATCAGTGCTTTATCTGTAAAATTACATTGGTGAAAATTAAAATGCTTATTTATGATTCCAAAAATGTGCTGTAGGCAGTTTCATAAGAGCCTTTTACCTACTTTTAAACTAAGTGTAATTTGAAGTAGAAAGTTGAAGTTTTAAAAAAAAAAAAAAACAAACAAAAAACCAGAAGCCTGAATTCCCCAAGCGTAGAGGTTAAAACAGAAAGCAGCGGAGTTTGGAAAAATTTCCCCTTAAATGTCAAATAGTTTTCACCATACTTCACTCTTGTCCGTCTCACAACAGTGCCCAACTACATTTAAGTCAACAGTTATAACAGAAATTGCTTAAATTGAATGGTCCAAGACAAAAAGTGCTCCTTACATAAACACATTCACCATGTAACTTTTGAAAAGAAAATTAACAAAATGAAGGTCAGGGAATAGTGACTGGAGCAAGAACATATAAGGTTTCACAGTTCTAGTCATTGTGTTTCTAAGTTCATATGCTTTAGACTGCCTAAAGTTTAAAACACATCAAAATCTACAGGAAGACAAAGCATCTTCCTTCCCCTTCAAGCTGTGATTATCTTTATAGATGTTCCTGGTTACAGAAAGCACGTAAGAGTGTTTCCAGTTCCTTCTTCCCAGGTAAATTTTAAACAGTGGACTGAATGCTAACTAGTGCTCAAGTCCACCCACTGAAATATTAACATTTAAAAAACAGCCTATCCAAACTTCTGGAGTAAATTTACATGTTCTAACTAAATCTATTTACAAATTCACCATTACAAGTATTAATGATGATCTATGTCAGTATTCCAATTCAATACCAGAACTACTAAGAGCCCTCTCAAAACTTCCAGATACTGTGTAAGAGCTCTCTGTAAAACCCAATCTCAGCCATGACAACTATTCCCACACCCCCATTAAATCTATTCCAAGCTCCTTTTAGGAAATTTCTAGTACACAAGGTTTCTAGTTCTCACATTCTCACAACAGCGTTTTCATGGTTAAACTGCAAGGCCTACATGTGATGCCTGGGGTCCAAATACAGTCCTAAAAAGAATGTGTATGCTAGCTACTCTGTAAAGGAACAGCAACTCTGACACCCTCACACTTCATCAGCCTTGGTAAATTCTAGCTAATGGTATTAAAAGATTTCATCTCTGGACACTCTGTGACAGAATAGGAAATGGCTTCTATTAGAGGATTTTACATCAGCAATAGGACAGACAAGAAAGCCATTTCTAAAAATGGGAAGCTCTCTGAAGCAGAAGGAGGACTCCAATTCCTTGGATAATTTACCTGTCAGGTTTTTTTAATATACTGAATAAAACCTCCAAGAAACATATATTTCCATCCAAGTTAACACTTATACTTTTGGAGAGTTTTACATACTGAAGAGTAATAACCACAAGAAACCTCCTCAGCGAGAACCTCCCATCCACAAATTCACAGCAAGCAGGAGTTTGAACTGCCTAATCTTAAGCTGTATTTCATATAGGGTCGCTTCGTATTAGTCTGATTAGTCTTCCAGTTCTTTAGCTTTACCAGTTAAGTGTCTGAAATTAAATACTTATGTTGGCTACAAACCAGAGCATTACATAGAAGTCTAGCCCAGTGCCTCATGGCTTTGTACAGAATTAACTGTAGGTGTTAAATGCCATGTATAGATTCAGGAAGGTTAAAACAAATTTTTAAAAAGTCCTGACGTAAGAGGAAAATGGGGAGTCACGTGCTACCACTATTTCCACTGCCACCATGCATACGCTTTCAGTGCTAGGAAGGAGAAAATATAGTTAAGAGAAACAGAAAGGAGAGATGAAGTCAGAGTTAGAGCGGTTTGGAGTTCAAAACAAAACAGATTAGAGAACTTTCATCTAAACGTGCTGCTACCCATCTCTAGAGTAAGGATAAACTTTTAAGACACTCATATGTTAAACATTTACATTTCAATTTAGTCATACTAAGTAAACAAGGTTGTTTAATGAATAATAAAAACCTTCAAGATGGACTGACTTGAATGGCTTGAAAACTCCGAAGATTCATCTTTAATATCATCTTGTCGTCTTTGGACAAGGCGGGAAGCTCGCTGTTTGTACAGCTGGTGCATTGCGGACTCAAGCTCGTTAATCAGAGGCACCTGTAAAAATACAACACACCACGTAACACCCAGGCCTTGAGCTGCTCAGCTTCTGGGGCCCGTCCTATTCCGAAGCATAACGCTGTGCCTGTGCTCCCAGCAGCACAAACGCGCGCCTCTTACTCCTCTGCATCACCTGCACTGCTAAGGTGTGGAAAATACATGCATTTAATGTTGGCAGCTTGTTCAGTCAGAGCAAGAGCGCTCTGAAAGCAGCTTCTGTGGATTGAATGAGCCTACGCAGCAAGACAATCATTTTAGAGTGTGAAATAGTCTTTGCAGTACTCTTGCTTTCTCTACCAAGCACGTTACATGTCGTATAAGGGTTTACAATTCTCAGACCTTACTGTTTCCTATCTTTATACAAGAATGTAGAGGTATTCTATAGTTAAATGAGAAAATAACCCAACTGTACATAGTGAAAAAAACACCTATCAATCCATCCTCCTGAAGCCAGCAGCTATTGTTTTGCTCTAACTGTTATCACTGAAATGGAATCAAGCCCTGCATAGCCATGTTATGCCAACGGGCAATTCAAATCAGCCAAAAGTCCCTCTAGACAATTACTAAAACTAAACCAGTACAATTTGTGCAAGTTATGCATTAAATATAACCTTAAATGATACACAGATGTCAGCTCAGACCTGTCACTTTTTTTTTTTTTTTTAGTGGACTAAATTTTAGCATCAACTCTAACAAAAATAGATGATGTTAGAACAGTCCTGACATTAAATAGCAGGTTCATTGATCACTTCTGCGAAAATTCATTTCCAGGGACAAGTTAAAATTAGATCATTATAAATATCCAAATGCAAAACCAGAGCTTTTCACAATCTCTTAATTTGGAAAGGCAAGTCCTTTTGGCACAAACACTTAAGCCATATCCTCCTTACCTCCAGACGAATGCTTACTCCAGTCTTCCAGCCTGTTAGCTCAAATATTTCATTGCTGCCTACCATCCAGGGTTATGGGGTTTTTTCAAAACAAAAGATGAAATCGGAAATTGTTTCCTGATGTAATTTAGAATGTGACTCAGCAGCTATTAAAGAACCTCCTTCAGTAAAATATAAGATTCTGAGATTATAGCTACAGGGCCTTTTCAGCTGAGACTGACACACACATCAGAGGAGATATTACACGAAAAGAAGTATTAGCTCTTTGTGGGATAAACTGGACTCCAGGGATTAAAATGAAAGCAACTCTACATCAACTCAAAATATGTGCACCTTTCTTTTGGAAAAAAGACTAGTGAGAAAGATATCCCAGCACTGGAAGTCTATACTGAAAATTTAAAACAATTCTGAAAACAGAAATAATAATTAAAAAATACTAGTTTTACTGCAATTTACCAGAGAAAATATAGCTTCTTCTCTTAAGTATGTAAAGGAAATTCTAACACTGAAAAGTTCAATGAATTTTTTCAAAGCATCCCCAGAGGTTTTCTGTAATTGTCTCAGGATTAAAAGAAAAAAAAAACCAGTGATGTATTCAGAAATATGAATCCATTCGAAAGTATTTCCCATTTAAAACACAAGAGACTTAGAAGCCCTTATTCTTCTATAATCAATACCGTGGTTAATGAGTCGCTGACAATTTCACTGACTACTAAAAAGTTACAAGCCTCATTCCCTGTTTTGTTTAGTCAACACGTTAAATTCAGTGTTTTCAAGGGGTTTTTTGTTCACTTTCACTGTAAACAGCGTAAGAGGAAAAGCAGAAAGCTCCTTAAACATTTAGATCACGAGGATTATTTTAAGGTACAGCCCACATCTCTGACACACAGAGTGTGTTTTGATAATTTGCTGTGCGGGTAAAGTAACAGCTCATCTCCCTGTGCTGTCAAAGTACGCTCAGAACAATTCAATCTTTCTGTATCCACTGTACATTCCTACATTCCAAACGTAAAAACACCCTTACCACTCGCTGGCCTTCCCAGAAAGCATCATTTGACACTAACTACTTCACAAGGAAGTCATGCAGGCATCTTCCACTCTCTTATTTATGGGGAAAAAAAAAGATATCACAGGGATTTTGACCTTTCTAGTGCTTGTTTCTAAAATCTGTATAACAGCTGCCTCATTATACTCTCCACTGTGCCTTACAAATAGGCAAAGTGATTCTAACATTCAGAATCTTTTCAAAATATCCTAAGATATGTGTATGTATATATACACATACAACAGTATTATTATTACACATGCAGATACACATTTTATATGCTTATGCATATTATAAACATAACTATGTACATTATTATAAACAATAATAGCAACCCTTTAAATATGAAGCAGTTAGGGCCACAGGTTCTACCAAAAAGCTGAAGGTAATTTATCTCTACACTCAGAACAACAATTTACTGTCCTACTGCGTTTCATTTAAATAAAAACTGATACTGATTTTATTAATTGATTTTTTTTCCCCTCTCCCCACCTCCTTTTTAGAAAACCTTGTAGTGTCCCGTGGACTGGTGTTCTGAATTGGATGGTACTTCTGTCATGCTGAAAGCACTGAATTCCAAACCACATTATCTGGCCAAATGATATCATAATAAATGAAATGCTCCCGTTAGACTGACCACATCACCTCCTGCTTTTGCAACTCACTGCACATACAAACACAGCAACAGCCTCCTCCTGACACCAGCAAACCTCTGTGAATGCCCCTAAGAAGCATGAGATGATAAAAGTCACGTCCCAGCAGTTCAAGGGACTGGCATGGCAGATGAGGTGTGGGGACGCTGACAAGGGGGAGGAAGGCATCCAGGTGTGGAATCCTTAAAAGACCAACTACCAGGAAAGCAAGGGTATATTGTAAGAAAGCAACTGTAGCTGCTGCTAATGTACCAAACAGGCTTGTTAGTTTGCTGTAAAATGGCTGGGATGGATTTATTTACTAGTATAGCTAGAGAGGCCAAAAACCTTCCTACAAACTGAACTGAAATTCTTACACTCTAACTAAATAGTAAATTTTCTGGGTTTATACAAAATCTGGCAGATTTGGGATTATGGCTTCATCAGGAAACAATCAATTGCAGGTAATTAGTTACACTAATCCATCAGTTGCGTGAATTAACTGATCCACACTTCCTAGGTTTGTTCATGACATAGTTATTTTTCACTTTACAGGACTGAAGATTGGTCTCTCCCAATTAATGGCCAATTAATGTCTAACCCATTAACACCCAGAATGCTTTTCTGTTCCTCTCCCACACCTAACGAGCTGGGCAAACAGTAGCTTAAACTACTCAGTCATTTTGACAGGTAATATATTAAGAAGTTACTATACTACTGTATTCGAGTCAGAAGACAATGAAGAAGCAGCCTATATACTGATAACTGAATTCTACAGCTCCTGTGTCTGCCTAATATATAGATAAATATATATAAATATATATATATTCAGGAGCTCCTACAATATTTACAACAAAGTAAGTATTCAAAGCATAATGAATATGTTTTTGAGTTAGACATATACAAAGGTATCACACTACATGAAAGAAGGATATTTTTATGTTTGGGTGTCTTTGAACAGCTACATTACTTTTTAAACTTTTCTCCTTCAGACTAGAGCAATACCAAGTAATGCCTGGCAGGAGGAAGTCTATAATAACACACAAAAGAAAAGTCTCTGTTACTGTGAACACAAAGCACTCCAGAAACTAGTAAGGTCATAATCCAGCCCTATTTGTGCTAACCTGATGTCCAACACAAGCAAAAAGCAGCATCTGAGTAAAGCTGAAATGCCAGAGAATCTACCAAAGTCCTAAAGACACAAAATCTACAAGTTTTTAGTCAATCTAAAGTCAGTGATCTCTTACACTGGGAAGAGAGGTTCCTGATAACCAGCTTAGCATGATGAAAAGTTATTTTTTCAATCCCTGAATAACCAAACCTTCAGAAGAGTTCTCAGGGGACTTTTTTTTCGAGAACAGAGGGAAATGTGGTGTTTGGCATGTACTAAGAGACCCCCTTTTTTTTTTTTTTTTGAAAAGAGATGAATGTTTTTGCATCCTTACCTTTTCACTGAAACACTCAAGCAAGTCTTGGACATACCCTCGCATTTCTTGCAAAAACTTATACTGTTCACCAATACCCCCAGAAGACCCTTCTAATCTTTCAATTGCCTTGGTAGAGTCCTCTCGGCTTTGCTGATGTTTCTCATATTGCTGCCGATTGGCCTTGTGCATTTCTTTCATAGAGTCCAACCTGAAGGGCAATGGATAAATAGTAAATTTACATCCAAAAGTCTATTTCAGACCATTGAGATATTAAACAGACAGTGCAAGTACCGAGCCCATACACGGGAAACACCGCAAAGACATTCTCCAACTTTCATTTGTCACTCTGTCCCCTCTCTCCACCAACAGCAAGGCTCAGGGTTGGCATTCATGTGCTGGACTCTGCTCAGTGCATTGCATGGCCACTCCCACTCATTCACTAACTCTTACAGGAGCTGACAGCATTTAGAACAGTGCAAGGCTGGTCCTAAAGAAAAGATGGGTGTCAAGGCTGCAGGTACAGGGGAACCACAGCTTATACAAAGTGCTCTTTTTCTTCTCCTAACTTGACTCACTGTCCAAGGCTGTGACGCTACAAGGGGATACAAACCAATGTCGAAGACACGTAAAGTGCAAGCTGTTCGTTACAAATGATTTCTCATTGCAACTGCGTTGTTCATTCCACACCCCTTTTGTGTACCTGACAAGCAGATTACAGTGTTTAAACCAAAAAAAAAAAAAAAAACCAAAAAAAAACACCCAACCAAAAAAAAAACCACCCCTGCATACACTAAAAATTAAATTCTTCATCTACTGAAGGGGAAAACTCTGATTCATAGTTTAAAAGAATGCAGCTTGATAAGCTGAACACCTCACTGGCCTTTTACTTCTTCACTATAAGACTGTGCAGTGTCCAGAAGATGCAACTCAGACCTGTCTTCAACAACATCAATGGCCTCATACTTAAAGCTTCACTTCCAGAGAAGCAATCCAAGGAGAGTTTCGAACAAAGTGTCAATGCCATCTTCATTTTGAGCTTTTTTTGTTTGCCTTTTTTTTTAAGTGGATGTGCCAGTCAGTACTTTTCCAGCGATGAAACTCTGTGTTTGCTCACCGAGACTAAAGACACCTGAGGAACAGAAACCTAGGGGACAGGTCTTTAAGTCTAAAAAGATGGTCTGTCCTACCTGTCTTTAAGCTGTTTCTTTACCAAATCAATAGTAACAGGAGTCATCTCATTACTGGGAGTTTTGAAAGGAACTGTATTATCTGTTTTTTGAGACTTGGTTTCCGATGATCCATATGCAGTGTAGGTGTATGGAATACCATACGATGAACCATAAGACAGTGTCTGGTAAGTGTTCTGGTAGTACAGATTATTCACTTCAGCAGGCTGACTTGGTTGAACCTAGTGGCAGAGGAAATCCAATTGTACTATATTAGGCTTTAAAGAAAGGAGAAACTTACTTTCTTACACATCTCACACTTTATAAAGTGAAAAATGTAAGCAAATGCATTCACAAAATGTCATTATCAAGTGGATTTAAGCACAGAACTTCCAACCTCTCCTTTAAAGTGGAAGAAACTAATACCCTCATCAGAAGCACCTTCTTAAATGGACAAATTCTCAGCATCATTATAATTCTAAATATTTATACTAGTTCTCTTTAAAGAATATCAGCATTTACACAATGAATTTCTCAGATAAAAAAGCCTTCTGGAAACTACTCAAGTTTGTAACAGATTTAGCCAATTCATGCAGAAACAAACCAAAAACGAGTTCAGTTATACACATGCCTGGGGTATGTTGATTCCTTTTCGTATCTGCTCTTGCTCCCATCTACTGAGTTCTTCATCTTGCTCCCCTGCCACCAGGGCTTCATCATCACTTCCCTCAATACCTTCATACAAGTAAAACAGACAAGTAAGAAAAAGGAGGAGATAATGCATTCATAGTAAGGGCCATAACTTAAAAAAACTGCGACCACGCCTCAGTGAGAACTCAGAGCATCTTCCTTTCCTCTTCAGGAGGAATTAAGGACATCGACCTGTGAATTATTAGCATAGGGATTCCACTTGAAAGATCCAATGAGTAAATCTGCAATTAACTGCTGGTAAAACCCTCTAATGTTAAAAACCCATGTATCTTACTAATTCTCATTTTCCAAGAGGTTATTTTAACTGCTTGCCAGCAAAGAGAATTCTATATCAAATGTTTTTTCTTTTCACAACTATATACTTCCTAAAAACAGAGTACAGGAAAAATAAGAATTGATCCTTAGTGGAAGTTTCTATTAGATCCAGCAGTGTGCACAGGAACAGAGTTTTGTGCTCAACATTTTATAAGCAGATTCCATTAGGTAGTACTTTTTCTCAGCACTGGAATAGAACTCCAGACTGTTTGAGAAACATGTTCTTTAAAAATGCTTAATGGGAGAATTCGCAGTGAAAACAGTGTGAATGTTTATCATCTGTCCTCCTAAAAAGGTTTTACCTATTTCCTCAGCAATCTTTTGCCTTTGGGATTTTTCCTTCACTGTAAAAACTATCCTCCTCTTCTCATCATCATCTTCATCATCACTGGCATCATTTTCATCTTCTCGAACGAGGCGGCCTTTCCCTGGTTCGCTCTCAACGGGGGTAAAGTCTCCGAGCTCACGAGCCATTTGACGCTTTTTCCTAGCGGCATGAATAAAAGCAGCATCTGGAATTTCTCCTAGAGACAGATGTGTGCACCATTAAACAACCACTGCAACAAAACAGGTATTATGATTTCTTATCACTCATCTCTGCCACCCTACCACATCATCTTTGCACACAGAAACAACAAACGCGGGAGGAAACAAATCCATACTCACAGAAACACCTGCAAGCAACTTAGAAGCTAAACATGTAAACTTTCTGACCAGAAACCCTCAAGGGTGGGATCTTCATAAAAAGTGTGGCTCTGCTTCCGGCAGCTCACACATCATAAAAGCAGAAGCCTGATGTTCCTATAGGAAACATTCCTAAAGAAGAGGAAGCCCTTTACAGGAGCTGACTATTGCAAAGGGAGGGAGAAATTGAGGTGTGTGACTGTGTCACCTCCTGTCCTGATATTGCTCCCAGCTCTTCTTATTTTGGGGGAACAAAAAGCATCAACCATTTCAACAGATGATGACAGCTCAGAGACTAAGAAGACACCAAACCAGACAAAGTTAATATAAGAAGATTGTACAACTGAAGAGAAACAAGAAAAGTGGACCTAATGAAAAACTCTAAAATCTACAGCACAAAAGTAATGCAACTTATATAAGTCACATAAAGAACAGGTCCCAGGACATCCATCTTATATTTGGTGAGCAGACTACCACAATTAGCAAACTAGTTTCAAAAATACTTTCTCAGACTGATTTCTTTGGCCTCAGGGTCTGACTAGAACCTCATTATACAAAACAGGTTAGGGATATATTTCCAATCCCTTGCAGACCCGTAACTGAAACACCTGAATTAAAGAACAGATTTTAACCGAAAGCAGTTAAATCTCATGTGAAGTCATCTATTCCAAATCTAGATTTTCTTATGGTTTGTCATCTATTTGGGAGACAAATTCCTGCTTTTGACATCAAGATGAAGCATTCTGTAGCAAAACATTTTCTCTTGTAAGGCTCGTGAAACTGAACCCCTTCAGAAAACAGCAGTTTCTTGAATTCTCAGATGCCAGATATATTGTTGGAAACTATTTCCTAATCTCTCATACACATTAGTCTGCTGTAAACATTGGCTAAAGCATTTGCTAACTTATCAGACAAATTACAAAGACCAACCTGGGCGGAGAACATTCAGTGAGGACAGAGCATTTGAAAACGCCCCAGCAGCTTTTGGTTTTTCATCTTCCTTCTCACTTTCAACTTCCATTTCTTCTTCACCATGCTCACTGTTTGCAGTCCCATCTTCTTGGCCTATATCCTTATTCTGTCCTGTCTTTTCTAGTGGTGCTTCGACTGATAAGACAACAAAGCCCATGTTTTACTCCTTTTATAAAGATCACTCGGAAGTATTTTTTTTAAGATATAAAAACCAAAAGGAAAAATCAAATTAAAATTTTGAACGATAATTTTATCGCTTGCGATCTAGTAAAATATGCTTTCTTAACTGTGGCTAAGTCACTGACATCCTCTCAAAATAACATCTGACAAGGCAGGCACACCAACAGCCACTAAACATTGTCCATACTGTCAAGTATTAAGAAAGTGAGGGAACTCAAGATCATACAGGCAACCTTGTTTCCTACATATGTAATGAGAAAGCATTGCCTGTATTACACCCAATCTTTCCACAAGAACAAACTCATCTCAAAAGAAGCTTTCATTGATGTAAGGGGTGTAACAACCCCTTACATCAGGTGGGTAACATACAGACAGATAGAGGCAGAAAGTACAAATACTGTGTAAAACAATGCAAGTTAAACTCAGCTATCCCATCCAAGGTGCACATACCTGAGCTTTTAGACTCAAGCATTTGTCTAGAGAATCCAGGCTACTGACTCAAGTAGCAGCCACAAGGTCTTTACACCACAACCACATCAATTAGGGACAGCAAAACAAACAGAAAACAGGCACGTGCAGCCATGTGCAAAATGCAATTTTTTAACGATCTTTGTGACAGAAGCAAGAATTAAGACCCAGGTTTTCGCAGATGACCCTGAACACTACACACACAAATGACCATTTCTGCCCCACACCAATGCACAGGCAACTTAAAGATTCTAGCAAGAAAGAATTTGTGGGTTTTCTAAACACAGACAAAACCTTTAAAAAACCTTTAAGAATTTTTAAAAAATAATTTAATTAAATATAAAAGGAGCATTTCCTGCATGGGATCGTGTTCAGCTCCCATATGCTTCAGCTGTACCATTGCAATCTTTACATCATAAGCCTCTCAGGTCGTCCTCATAGCATTATATACTCTATATAAAAACATAACTGGAAAAGGAATCACTACACTTTACCAATGAGCTTCCCAAAAAACAATAGTACAACTGGAATTGAAGTCCCAGGCTCTACTCCAAGCTGTGGAGGACTGTACATTGTTAAAAGATCCTTCTGCTCCAACACTTTCAGATTGTCACCTTAATCATCAAGTCTACTCTAAGGTCCAAGTCCTGAAACAGGCAGCTTTTTTAATGACAAAGAACACCACTCTGCTCACCCCAAAGCCTTCCTTTTTGAAAAAGATGCATTACAAGGACACATCCTGTCAGACAAGCACCAGGCATATTTTTAAACTAATATAACTCCTTCCTAACTCAGTAAGAAACTCATTTGTCATAACCACAGTTGAAATTCAGAAAACTGATGTCTACTGACAATCGGACACAGAGCTGAGAAGTTTCATCCGTGTTAATTTCTACATAGGAGAGACTGAAAGAACTCTCTTCCACCTTCAGAACAGCATCTGTAAGGCTCAAGCAACACATTTAATGTGTGCTTTAAACATGAAATCCTCTAGAAGTCTAACAATTCCTCTTGAAAACAAAAAAAGAAATTACAAT
The DNA here is from genome assembly GCF_003984885.1 of Neopelma chrysocephalum. NCBI lineage: Eukaryota > Metazoa > Chordata > Aves > Passeriformes > Pipridae > Neopelma > Neopelma chrysocephalum. The sequence continues at coordinate 14,254 of NW_020938750.1, forward strand.
TACTCCATCTTTCCCACTACAAAAGTTACTATTAGTTTTGCAGTTACCATCTGTTGGAGAATTGACCTCTGTTCTAACTTTTGATTTTTCAAGATCTTCTTTGTATTCTTTCTTCAATTGTTTTACAATCTTTTTGCTGTAACTTGATTTCTTCACTTTAAAAACTTCTTCAGTTTCTTTAAAAGAGAAATTGGAAAACATTACATTAGACCCACCATCAAGTATACTTATCTATTAAATATCTTAATTATGTACCTAGAACTTTAGAAATACCATTAACAAACAACTGCCAGGGTTTTTCAAAGTCTATAGCATTATTTCATGTTTTCAGTGTTTCTGTCAAGATTTCTAATCACAAATCTTAGAAACCAAGTTCTGGTAATTACAAGAGAATTCCTTCTAAGAGACCTACGAAGTGCTAGGGCAAAAAGGCAGTCCGACGTGACCCGCGAACAGCAGCCACAGCAGAGTAAAACAAACCCGACACAAAGGCACAGGGCAGATGCTCCTCAGCCAAGCCCGCGGGTCCCGGGGGAAAGGGGCAGGTCGCACAGGTGGGCCCAGCGACTGCCACCGCACAAACCCCTGCCTGCGGGCCACCACGTGCAGCCAACGCCACACGGGGGGAAGGGTCAGGCCCCAGCAATACAGAAGGGGAGGCAGTTGAAACCCCTACACCAGAACTAAACCCGCCGCTCGGCGGTGCTGGGAGCGCGCTGGCCCCGCAGGAGCCGGGCCGGGCCGGGGAAGAGCAGCGGGACCGATGGGGCGCTCCCCGCCCGCCCGCACCGTGCCGCCAGGGCCTTCCCCCTCTTAGGCGACCCCACATCACACGCGGCAACCCGACCGCCTTCAAAAACAAATAAGGGTCCCGGCTTTCTGCGAGGGCCGAGGGTGCGCGGCCCGCGGGGGGCAGGCCCAGCAGCTCCGGGCCCCTTCCAGCCCCGCGAGCGGCGAGCCAAAGGCCGGGCAACCTCTCGTCTCACCCTCTTCCTCGTCCTGGAAGCTGAGCAGGCTGGCCCGCGGCACCTCTTTGTTCTCTCGCGGCCGCTTCTTCTCCTTGGGCCGGCCGGCCGCCGGCAGCCCGTTGCCCTGCTGGGGCTGCGGCGGAGGCTGCGGCGGCGGGGGGGCCGGGAAGGCGGGCGCCGGCAGAGCCCCCAGGCTTGCCCGGTCGCCTCCCATCAAGCCCAGCCCCAGCCCGAGCGCCGCGCCGTAGCTCGCAGCGCAGGCGAAGGCCGCGGGGCTGCCGGGCAGGGCGAGGGGCACGCAGCCCGCGGGCAGCGGCAGGAGCCCGGCGCCCGCCGCCAGCGACATGGAGGCCTCGCTGGGCCCTTCCCCCCCCGCCCCGGCCGCCGCCGCCGCCGCCGCCGCCGGCTCCTGAGGCGGCTCCTCGTCGCGCTCCTCGTCCTCATCCTCCGAGTCGTTCCGCTTCCGCACGTTCACCCTCCGCGCCTTGCGGAACATCGCGCCGGGCACCCACCGGGCGGCCCCGCGCGGCCCCCGACACCGC
>NW_020938750.1:20763-23910 GCF_003984885.1 Neopelma chrysocephalum
CCCGGCCCCGCCCGGCCCCGCAGCGCCCCCCGCCGCCCGCGCCGACAGCGCCGCCCCCGCCGCCATCTTGTGGCGAGGGAGCAGCGCGGGGCGGGCCCGGACACGGCGCCGGGGAGAGCGAACGGGAGATGTGAGGGCACGGAACGAGTTCCTTCCCCCAATTGGGTTTTATTACACCAAACATACCCACGCTGGGAAGGCGTGGCTCTGAAAAAGAAATCTGCAGGCTTCTCATGCAGTACTTCCGTAGGGCAAAGCCATGTAAAATTGGACGTGGGAGGATCGGGTTCTTGGTGTCTCGGAGTTGGAAGGGTCACTGCGATATCGGTGCCGTGCATTTCTGCAGTTGAGGACTTTTTGCCGTTTTCCGGGAAACACTCTGCAGTGCTCGATTGGGCACAGGAGTAAAAAAGGGTCTTTTACGCCAGCCTTATTCAGAACACTACAGTGGCAAAAGTAACTGAGATTTTAATTTGCTCTGTTAGAAAGCCCAAGGATTTACTAATCTCATGGTTTCTTCCCAACAAACCCCGGTTACTGCTGCATGCTTGAATTTCTGGACACGTGAGCAGTTTGCCATCATCACAAAAGATGAAGTCAAGCTCCCTAATTTGGGGAAACTGCAGGTGTCCACACATCCGGCATGTGCTGGATGACGGGCCCTTCCCTGGGAAAATACAGATCAACTGAAATGGTCCAGTGGAGAGCCACCAAAATAAGCAGGGGTACCTGTGACTGTGACAAAAGTGTGGGGGAACCGGGCACACAACCTGGACAAGGGAAGATGAGGTTAATACGTGGAAAAAAGTTGCCCCGTGATATCAGGCAGGCAGTGCCTTATGAAGGTGTGCAGGCTCCATCCTTGAGAGATTTTAGGACCCAACTGCAGAAAATGCTGAGCTGCCTCTTCTGATCCCAGAGGTGGTCCTGGTTGCAGCAGGGGGTTGGACTGAAGATCTCCGGAGCTGCCATCTAACCAGAGCGATTCTCTGGGAGCCTCAGGTTCTTCTGCAATGGGAAGAACATGGTTATGTCTTTTTCTGTGTGAGGCACAACCTTAAAACAAAATTTACCTGCAGATTTCAATTCTCAGCTTACAATCTATTAAAAAAAAATTCTAACAAGGCTTTCTAAAACAGTTGTTTCACATTTACTTTGGTCTTTAAGAAAGTGTTTACTGAATTAGTCTGATGAGTCTTGTCTTACTTCAAACACCTCCTTGTAGAATGCTCTCACAGTCAGAACTGTCCATCCCCTAACAGCTCCTCCTGGCCAAACCAGACAGACTTAAAGATGTCCCATCACTCTCTTAGCAGATCGCCAGGCCTCCCACTACTGAATATGTTAAATAACAGGGCTACCCCACCACCTCCCTGTCCCTTCTGAAGAGTTCACCCCCATCCATTGCACCACTCCAGTTGTGCCACTCATCCCACCATGTCCCCATGATGGCAACTATGCCATAGTTTTCCTGTTGCACTGTGGCTTCCAGGTCCTTCTGTTTGCTGCCCATGCTGTGGGCATTGGGGTAGATGCACTTCAGGGGGGTTATTGATCCCAATGCCTTTTTGGGCAGAGAAGCTCCAGTTCCTGAGTGACCATTCTCAGGAGCTTCCATGGGTTCTAGCACACCAATAACACTTTCATCCTTGCTGTTGCATGGATCTCCATCCCCTACCTCTACTGAGATGGCAGACCGAAGGACCTCGCTAGCGCACAGTCCCTCAACACTGGCATTGTCACCCCCAGGATTATCTCCAGTGACCTGATTTTATCCCCTCCCCCCTTCAAATCCAGTTTAACTCTCACCCAACATGCCCTGCTAACTCCTGTGCAAAGATCCCGTTCCCCTCAGAGACAGGGATGTTACCAGCACGCTCGGTGTCAGCTAAACCAACCCGCGACCAAAAACCCCAACGTTCTGCTGCTGGGGCAGCGTGAGGAGCAGCAAAGGTGCTCAGCACTGACTCAAACATCCAGGGGTTATCAATGCTCCATCCAGCACAAATCCAAAACACAGTCTCGGGGAAGAAATGGAACTCTTCCTCCCTGCCCAATGCAGCACACTCTCCACCTCTTGTTCTGTGCCATGTACATCCTGCTCAGGTCCCACTCTATCCAATACCCACCACCACCCTTTGCTATCAAACACAGATATCATTCCCTTTGTCTGTGGACCACTCCTGTGAAATGTCCATAAAATGCCCACAAAATGTCCACAAATGTTCAAAAAAATCACAGAATCACAGAATGGTTTGGGTTGGGAGAGACCTTTAAGTCATCTTGTTCCAACCCCGTGCCACGGGCAGGGATACCTTCCACTAGATCAAGTCGCTCCAAGCTCCATCCAACACTGAACACTTCCAGGGATGGGGCATATACCTGCTCCAGCGTGGCCTTCTCCATGGCTGCAGTCCTTCCAGGGGTGTGCCCGCTCTGCTGTGGGTTTATCCATGGTCACACACTTCAAGGTGCTCCAGCATGACTTCCTGCACAGCCACGGATGCTTCAAGATGTACCTTCTCCAGTGTGGTCTTGTCCTTGGGCCACGTTCCCTTCAGAGATGCTCCTGCTGCAGCACAGACATATCCATGGCCACAGACACCTTGGGGTTTCTTGCTCCCACGTGGACACATCCACAGGTCACAGTAAGCAGAAGCAGCCACTAATGGGAACAAGACTAATTTACAGTAAGGTGAGCACAGAAGCTCTGTGGTTTTGCTTTCCCTTTCTCCTTGGCCTCCGGGGCTGCCCTGGCCAGGCTCTCTCCTCACACTGGAGCTTTCTCCTGGTCCCAGGGCTCCCCAAGAGGACAGTGTCTCCTTCCTCTCACCAGGGTCCCCCCCAAGCTGGATTCCTGCCCCCAAGCAGGGGCAGTGCCGCCTGCCCACTCACACTCCCCCCACTACAGTAAATCCTCTGTGTGCCATCCCAGCAAGACGCAAGACCCTTCCATGTCCCCAGCACCTCTAACTCTCGTTCCCCTGACCCCTCATCACCCACGGGTATCCCCCCACGTTTGGCTGTTGTCCATCTCCCCACTGGCTGGTAGGGCCTCTCGTCCGGGGGGGACCCTGGTCCCGAGGGACATGGACCCTGCTCCCGAGGGACAGGAACCCTGGTCCCGAGGGACATGGACCCTGTTCC
>NW_020938751.1:0-1572 GCF_003984885.1 Neopelma chrysocephalum
TCCCGAGGGACAGGAACCCTGGTCCCGAGGGACATGGACCCTGTTCCCGAGGGACAGGAACCCTGCCGGCGCGTGGGGGTGATGGGTGAGCACAGCCGAGGCGCCAGCGCTGTCACAGGAGCAGCCAGAGGCGGCTCAGCCAGATGAGTGATGATGTTTTGGGGGTTCACTTTGGCCTGGAAGTGAGGCTGGGGGCCCAGCCGTGGGCTGCCACCCCAGCGTCACCAGTGTTGGCCCCATGGTCCCCCCTTTGTCTCTGATCCTCCAAGTGTTCCGTGCCGTGCTGTGCAGACACAGGGGTTCCCTGGGAGAGATGCTGCTGCTGATCTGAGCCACAACCTACTGTGTCCTCAGCAGCATGAGAGAGGGATTGGTGCAAGCACCGCACCCCCGGTCAGGAGCACCCTGACCTGCACCCACGAGGCTCAGGACACACTTCGGGCTGGGATCCCAAGGGGGTTGTTCCCGGTGGGTGACACTGCAGGGCAGGTCTCGGCTGGTGCCAGCATCGGGGGCTGGGTTGGTGCCGGGACATGTGCCAAGGAGGGGCTCTGGCCAGGGATGGAGCTGGGGGTGCTTTCCCCCAGCCTGCCCTGCCTCTCTCCACAGCCACCTCCCAAGCCCCGCCACCCTCCCTGAGCTGGCCCCGCTCCTGCTGCCCCCCCTCCCCAGCCACTTGCGGAGTAACCAGTTGCTTCCCTGTCCACAGCACCTCGGCATCTGTGGGCTTCCCTCAGGGGCTCTGCCCTCTGCAGAGCATCTGCTGGCCAGGACCCGGCCACTGACAGCCCCCAACACTGGCGAGACCTCGACCCCACCAAGAAGACATCAGGATGGGTGTAAGGATGCAGCTGAGTGTGGGGTCTGTGAGGGGCTGTCCCAGGGATGGGGGCTGGCATCAACAGGGCTTGGGGGTGCAGCAGGGCTGTATTGGGCAGGTCCCTGCCCAGGTGGCTGCTCCGCTGCTCACCTTCTCCTGGCTCCTAAGGGTAGCTGTGGGACAGGGGTGTCCCCAGGAGTCTCCTGCGGTTCCCTGGACTGAGGGCAGCTCATGGGGGCTGCAGCTGGGGGCTTCTTCAGCCCCCTCTATCCCTCCCACATCCTGTGATGCAGTGCAATGCCTGCAGCCCAGTCTCACTCGAGGGCTCTGGGCTGTCCCACAGCCCAGGGGGATCACAGACCCTACGAGCACATGAGGTAGCAGGGAGGGGGGTGGCACCAGCGACCCCAGCCCCGGTACCCAAGAGCAGGAGCCCTGCCAGGACAGCATGGTTAGGGGGGCTGCCCCATGGAACAGAAGGTGGGGCTCAGCAATGCCATGCTGGGGGACAGCCCCTGCCTCCCCGAGGTGCAGAGGGGGATGTGATGGACCTATATCCCCGGGGGTCCCTGCACCCCAGGGCTTCCCCACGTACCCTTCTCCTCCGGGGCAGGGCACAGCCATAGGGCCAGGCATTCCCTGGGCAGAACTGGGACTGACCATGGTTCTCCAGCACTTCACCAGGCAGGGAGGGGGGCAGAAATTGATCCTGCCCTTCGTGGGCACCAGGGCCACTTCCTCTCCCTCCCTCC
>NW_020938752.1:0-1555 GCF_003984885.1 Neopelma chrysocephalum
TCCCGAGGGACAGGAACCCTGGTCCCGAGGGACATGGACCCTGTTCCTGAGGGACAGGAACCCTGTTGGCGTGTGGGGGTGATGGGTGAGCACAGCCGAGGCGCCAGCGCTGTCACAGGAGCAGCCAGAGGCGGCTCAGCCAGATGAGTGATGATGTTTTGGGGGTTCACTTTGGCCTGGAAGTGAGGCTGGGGGCCCAGCCGTGGGCTGCCACCCCAGCGTCACCAGTGTTGGCCCCATGGTCCCCCCTTTGTCTCTGATCCTCCAAGTGTTCCGTGCCGTGCTGTGCAGACACAGGGGTTCCCTGGCAGAGATGCTGCTGCTGATCTGAGCCACAACCTACTGTGTCCTCAGCAGCATGAGAGAGGGATTGGTGCAAGCACCGCACCCCCGGTCAGGAGCACCCTGACCTGCACCCACGAGGCTCAGGACACACTTCTGGCTGGGATCCCAAGGGGGTTGTTCCCGGTGGGTGACACTGCAGGGCAGGTCTCGGCTGGTGCCAGCATTGGGGTCTGGGTTGGTGCCGGGACATGTGCCAAGGATGGAGCTGGGGGTGCTTTCCCCCAGCCTGCCCTGCCCCTCTCCACAGCCACCTCCCAAGCCCCGCCACCCTCCCTGAGTTGGCCCCGCTCCTGCTGCCCCCCCTCCCCAGCCACTTGCGGAGTAACCAGTTGCTTCCCTGTCCACAGCACCTCGGCATGTGTGGGCTTCCCTCAGGGGCTCTGCCCTCTGCAGAGCATCTGCTGGCCAGGACCCGGCCACTGACAGCCCCCAACACTGGCGAGACCTCGACCCCACCAAGAAGACATCAGGATGGGTGTAAGGATGCAGCTGAGTGAGGGGTCTGCGAGGGGCTGTCCCAGGGATGGGGGCTGGCATCAACAGGGCTTGGGGGTGCAGCAGGGCTGTATTGGGCAGGTCCCTGCCCAGGTGGCTGCTCCGCTGCTCACCTTCTCCTGGCTCCTAAGGGTAGCTGTGGGACAGGGGTGTCCCCAGGAGTCTCCTGCAGTTCCCTGGACTGAGGGCAGCTCATGGGGGCTGCAGATGGGGGCGTCTTCAGCCCCCTCTATCCCTCCCACATCCTGTGCTGCAGTGCAATGCCTGCAGCCCAGTCTCACTCGAGGGCTCTGAGCTGTCCCACAGCCCAGGGGGATCACAGACCCCACGAGCACATGAGGTAGCAGGGAGGGGGGTGGCACCAGCGACCCCAGCCCCGGTACCCAAGAGCAGGAGCCCTGCCAGGACAGCATGGTTAGGGGGGCTGCCCCATGGAACAGAAGGTGGGGCTCAGCAATGCTATGCTGGGGGACAGCCCCTGCCTCCCCCAGGTGCAGAGGGGGATGTGATGGACCTATCTCCCCGGGGGTCCCTGCACCCCAGGGCTTCCCCACGTACCCTTCTCCTCCGGGGCAGGGCACAGCCATAGGGCCAGGCATTCCCTGGGCAGAACTGGGACTGACCATGGTTCTCCAGCACTTCACCAGGCAGGGAGGGGGGCAGAAATGGATCCTGCCCTTCGTGGGCACCAGGGCCACTTCCTCTCCCTCCCTCC
>NW_020938753.1:0-1572 GCF_003984885.1 Neopelma chrysocephalum
TCCCGAGGGACAGGAACCCTGGTCCCGAGGGACATGGACCCTGTTCCCGAGGGACAGGAACCCTGCCGGCGCGTGGGGGTGATGGGTGAGCACAGCCGAGGCGCCAGCGCTGTCACAGGAGCAGCCAGAGGCGGCTCAGCCAGATGAGTGATGATGTTTTGGGGGTTCACTTTGGCCTGGAAGTGAGGCTGGGGGCCCAGCCGTGGGCTGCCACCCCAGCGTCACCAGTGTTGGCCCCATGGTCCCCCCTTTGTCTCTGATCCTCCAAGTGTTCCGTGCCGTGCTGTGCAGACACAGGGGTTCCCTGGGAGAGATGCTGCTGCTGATCTGAGCCACAACCTACTGTGTCCTCAGCAGCATGAGAGAGGGATTGGTGCAAGCACCGCACCCCCGGTCAGGAGCACCCTGACCTGCACCCACGAGGCTCAGGACACACTTCGGGCTGGGATCCCAAGGGGGTTGTTCCCGGTGGGTGACACTGCAGGGCAGGTCTCGGCTGGTGCCAGCATCGGGGGCTGGGTTGGTGCCGGGACATGTGCCAAGGAGGGGCTCTGGCCAGGGATGGAGCTGGGGGTGCTTTCCCCCAGCCTGCCCTGCCTCTCTCCACAGCCACCTCCCAAGCCCCGCCACCCTCCCTGAGCTGGCCCCGCTCCTGCTGCCCCCCCTCCCCAGCCACTTGCGGAGTAACCAGTTGCTTCCCTGTCCACAGCACCTCGGCATCTGTGGGCTTCCCTCAGGGGCTCTGCCCTCTGCAGAGCATCTGCTGGCCAGGACCCGGCCACTGACAGCCCCCAACACTGGCGAGACCTCGACCCCACCAAGAAGACATCAGGATGGGTGTAAGGATGCAGCTGAGTGTGGGGTCTGTGAGGGGCTGTCCCAGGGATGGGGGCTGGCATCAACAGGGCTTGGGGGTGCAGCAGGGCTGTATTGGGCAGGTCCCTGCCCAGGTGGCTGCTCCGCTGCTCACCTTCTCCTGGCTCCTAAGGGTAGCTGTGGGACAGGGGTGTCCCCAGGAGTCTCCTGCGGTTCCCTGGACTGAGGGCAGCTCATGGGGGCTGCAGCTGGGGGCTTCTTCAGCCCCCTCTATCCCTCCCACATCCTGTGATGCAGTGCAATGCCTGCAGCCCAGTCTCACTCGAGGGCTCTGGGCTGTCCCACAGCCCAGGGGGATCACAGACCCTACGAGCACATGAGGTAGCAGGGAGGGGGGTGGCACCAGCGACCCCAGCCCCGGTACCCAAGAGCAGGAGCCCTGCCAGGACAGCATGGTTAGGGGGGCTGCCCCATGGAACAGAAGGTGGGGCTCAGCAATGCCATGCTGGGGGACAGCCCCTGCCTCCCCGAGGTGCAGAGGGGGATGTGATGGACCTATATCCCCGGGGGTCCCTGCACCCCAGGGCTTCCCCACGTACCCTTCTCCTCCGGGGCAGGGCACAGCCATAGGGCCAGGCATTCCCTGGGCAGAACTGGGACTGACCATGGTTCTCCAGCACTTCACCAGGCAGGGAGGGGGGCAGAAATTGATCCTGCCCTTCGTGGGCACCAGGGCCACTTCCTCTCCCTCCCTCC
>NW_020938754.1:0-1555 GCF_003984885.1 Neopelma chrysocephalum
TCCCGAGGGACAGGAACCCTGGTCCCGAGGGACATGGACCCTGTTCCTGAGGGACAGGAACCCTGTTGGCGTGTGGGGGTGATGGGTGAGCACAGCCGAGGCGCCAGCGCTGTCACAGGAGCAGCCAGAGGCGGCTCAGCCAGATGAGTGATGATGTTTTGGGGGTTCACTTTGGCCTGGAAGTGAGGCTGGGGGCCCAGCCGTGGGCTGCCACCCCAGCGTCACCAGTGTTGGCCCCATGGTCCCCCCTTTGTCTCTGATCCTCCAAGTGTTCCGTGCCGTGCTGTGCAGACACAGGGGTTCCCTGGCAGAGATGCTGCTGCTGATCTGAGCCACAACCTACTGTGTCCTCAGCAGCATGAGAGAGGGATTGGTGCAAGCACCGCACCCCCGGTCAGGAGCACCCTGACCTGCACCCACGAGGCTCAGGACACACTTCTGGCTGGGATCCCAAGGGGGTTGTTCCCGGTGGGTGACACTGCAGGGCAGGTCTCGGCTGGTGCCAGCATTGGGGTCTGGGTTGGTGCCGGGACATGTGCCAAGGATGGAGCTGGGGGTGCTTTCCCCCAGCCTGCCCTGCCCCTCTCCACAGCCACCTCCCAAGCCCCGCCACCCTCCCTGAGTTGGCCCCGCTCCTGCTGCCCCCCCTCCCCAGCCACTTGCGGAGTAACCAGTTGCTTCCCTGTCCACAGCACCTCGGCATGTGTGGGCTTCCCTCAGGGGCTCTGCCCTCTGCAGAGCATCTGCTGGCCAGGACCCGGCCACTGACAGCCCCCAACACTGGCGAGACCTCGACCCCACCAAGAAGACATCAGGATGGGTGTAAGGATGCAGCTGAGTGAGGGGTCTGCGAGGGGCTGTCCCAGGGATGGGGGCTGGCATCAACAGGGCTTGGGGGTGCAGCAGGGCTGTATTGGGCAGGTCCCTGCCCAGGTGGCTGCTCCGCTGCTCACCTTCTCCTGGCTCCTAAGGGTAGCTGTGGGACAGGGGTGTCCCCAGGAGTCTCCTGCAGTTCCCTGGACTGAGGGCAGCTCATGGGGGCTGCAGATGGGGGCGTCTTCAGCCCCCTCTATCCCTCCCACATCCTGTGCTGCAGTGCAATGCCTGCAGCCCAGTCTCACTCGAGGGCTCTGAGCTGTCCCACAGCCCAGGGGGATCACAGACCCCACGAGCACATGAGGTAGCAGGGAGGGGGGTGGCACCAGCGACCCCAGCCCCGGTACCCAAGAGCAGGAGCCCTGCCAGGACAGCATGGTTAGGGGGGCTGCCCCATGGAACAGAAGGTGGGGCTCAGCAATGCTATGCTGGGGGACAGCCCCTGCCTCCCCCAGGTGCAGAGGGGGATGTGATGGACCTATCTCCCCGGGGGTCCCTGCACCCCAGGGCTTCCCCACGTACCCTTCTCCTCCGGGGCAGGGCACAGCCATAGGGCCAGGCATTCCCTGGGCAGAACTGGGACTGACCATGGTTCTCCAGCACTTCACCAGGCAGGGAGGGGGGCAGAAATGGATCCTGCCCTTCGTGGGCACCAGGGCCACTTCCTCTCCCTCCCTCC
>NW_020938755.1:0-10470 GCF_003984885.1 Neopelma chrysocephalum
CCACACCTACCCTTAGAAGGTTTCCGAGGGGCTTCACCGAGGGCCTTCGCAGGTCTGCTCTCTCTGGAGCCCTCCAAGTCCTCAGTGCCTGCCTCAGGAACCTCCAGACCACTCACCTGCTTACACAGGAACTTGGTGCTGCTTGCCTGCTGCCTCAGTTCCCCTCTTCCTTGTTTCTTCACCTCCCTGGGTTGCTCCCTTTCAATCCCTTGGCTCAGCTCTGGGCAGTTTCCAGGCTACATCCCACTGCAAAAAGGATTAGCCCTTGTTACATCTCAACGCTCAGACAGCATTCCCCCTTTTTTCTTGACGCTGGGCCATTAGGTCAGTATCTCTTTATTTAAAGCATAGTTTGACTCCTCAGTGACAACAACAGCTACAGCCCTGAAACTCCAGGCAGCTGCAGGCAGATGTTTTCCCTTCCCAGCTCTTGGGGAGTGGGGGGAAGGTGCCTTTCCCCAGCCGGCAGCGGCATCGTCCCCGCCGCACAGCCCACCCCGATCCTGGGCCGCCTTGGAGACAATTCCCCTGTCGCAGCCCACTTCCTGCAGAAAAATAGTCGGGTTTAATGCGTTTTTTGCCGTCTTTTTACATTTTTATTTTATCTTTAAATTCCGTTATTATTCTCTATTATTCCGCCTCGCAGTCGCCGCCTGGCGGACACGGCCGGGAGCGGCACTGCAGCCGCGCCCCCCCCCTTGCAAGACCCGCGGCGCCTTTGGCAAGTGCGGCCCTTTCTTCCCTAAAACCTGCCCTTACCTAGGAAAAGCTGAGCAGTTCACAGAGTTGCTGTTTCCAGCCCAGCTTCCCAAAGGATTTCTCTCTCCCGGCAGCAGCAGCAGCAGCAACGCTCCCCGGGAAGCCCTGACCGAGGCTGGGAATTGACACACAACAAGCCAAGAGCATTAACTCGGCCCCAAAACACTCCACAACAAATCAATTTACAGTCACCTTTGCCTCATCCCCCCCGCGCAGGCACAGGCTTTGGGATTCCAAGGCAAACCTGATTTAGAACAACCGAATCATAGAACCCCAGCGCTTATCAAAGGGATTCACTGGCACAAAAAAAAAAAAATTGCAAGTAGTGAGACCCACATCGCAAATAAGCCTTTGCTTTAAAAACAGACAGAAAAAAGAACCCAAAACACCAAAACAGAGCTGTGAGGGGAACCAAAACATGTCTGGATAAGAACTAGTAATCGTAAGCTCTCACCTGCAGGAGCTTTAGCTTGTGAACGGTTCCAGCTCCCACGTTGGGTGGGGTTTGTGATTTTAGCAGACCCTCAGCTGCCCGGCAAGGCTCGTGTCCCACCTGAGAATGCTGCTTTCAGCCCAAGTCCAGGTCTGGAAGCAATACGTGGCATAGCAGAGGACGGGATAGAAGGACCTACTGCTGCCACTCCCCTTGGAGCAGAAGCCACTGGCTCAGGTCAATTCCATCTGAAGAAACCTTTTTCTTTTTTATTTAGTTTTTAATTTGATTTTTACTTTTTATTAGATTTTTTAAAAATTTTTATTATTTTATGGCGGTTCCAACCTGATCAAACTGGTTCCAACCTGCCTCCCCTGGGCCACCTCTTGTCTGCACCACCAACACTGGTGCTGGGTGCTGCCCTTCCCAAAGGAAAACAGAGTCATTCTCTTTCTGGAGCCCACCTCCAAAACTTAAACAGCACCTTCGGAACACAATATATCCAAGAATTGCTCCCACACGAGAAGTGCCAGGACAGAAAGCTCTGTCTGGCCTTTACCTCCACTGCAAGGACTATTATCTGCAGCACCAACAGCTTTTCTGTCTGACACACTGAGAGTCAGCCAGCACCCAGACAATTTCCTTTACTCCCTTCCTAAAGGAAAGAAGCTTACCAAGTTGCACCGCAACAACTCCTCCACCAGATGAGTTTATTGAAACAATTTTTAAAAGCAGGTATTTCTGAGAGTACTCCATCAATCCCAACAGTTCAGAAAAACAACTGTCCAGTGTCCAAAGCAGTGTGCATGTGACAAATGGTACGTTTTTACTGTAACTCATTTATACCACAACATGAGCACAAACGTTACTCATTACACAAATTGCTACAGTTCCCCTAAAAAAAGGAGGGCACATGTGGAAATAGCTCTTAACCCAAGGCTATTACAGCTGTCCCCATGCCTTGGACCCCAAGATCAAGTCACTAGTGTTCTGATATAAATCAACAGATTTTTTTTTAAGTGTTTTCTTTTTTATTTACATTTAAATTTGATCCCTGTTTGGGCTTTTTTTGAAAGACTATTCTTATATGGTATTTAGTGGAAAGTGTAACATTTGAATATTTACTACAATATAAAGACTTCAAGGTTTTTTTCACCTTCAATTTGCTCGACCTCTTTAGCCACAATAATCTGAAAAAACGGGTTCCATGGATGACATTAGAAAACAAACCAAAAAACAGAAAACAAAAAAACCACAAAACCAAAAACCCCAAATCCTGACAGAAACAGTGGATTTAAGCAACTTACAAAAGAAAGGAGGGTCCAGAGTTCAGGGGTAAACCATTACTCCTACAAAATGACAGGTGTTTGGGGCTTAGGAAGTGCTGCCATCTGCACATGCACAATGATCACAAGTTCTAATTGTTTGCCTGCATTAAAATAATTCAGCAGCGATTTTGGATTTTCCTTTCGAAGAACAGTCTTCAGAGTTCCACATTCTGAACACAAATCAGCATTTAGCTGCTCCACTTGGACTGCAGCAGAGCTGCTTTTTAAAGGTCAGGTTCCATTTGAATGTGTCTCTACTCTTCAGCTCAAATGATTTTCACATATTTGTATGTTTTACCAGCCCTTTTGACCAATAATATGATCATTTTATTGTCAAAATAAGTAATTTTTAGCAAATGAAAAGCTCATTGCAACAGTACAACATCTCTATATCCAGTGTGAAAGCAACACGGTGGTATAAATATGTGCATACATTGGATTACACAAAATATATTATACACATTCCAGTTAACCATGGAACAATTAACAGGAGTAGATGACTACTGATCATGGGCACAAAGTATTTTTGTAAACAAGATTTTGAGAAACTTGAAGGAAAAGTTGGTTTCTGGAAAGATGACAATCTTGGGATTCCATTTTTGTTTTCAATGAAGTCAATGATTTTTATTTTTAAGGATGCTGTATATAAGAATGCACTTTGTATTAAAACAAAGATCAATACTTTACAGTTTAAGAAACTTTACATATGTACATAAATTACAGATCAGGAATGGTTTTAAAGCTCAAACTGAGTTGTGGCAAAAGTCTATTTTCCTTCTATTAAAATCTTTAACTCTTTTACGTTGTGATCATTTGCAACTGTAACAGCATGATCCAGGGCTCGGATACTTGCTAAAAGCTTTATGATCTGCTTGATGTGCTCCCTAAAAGGAGGAAGGAGAAGTCAATACAGGAACAGAACCATCAATGACATGGATTAATATTACAACAGTAGATTACATTAGGAAGCCATATAGTTAATATTCCTGCTGCAGATTTATTATATTTGCTTAATGAGGGTAATGGCAACAGCTTTGTTAAACACTGGGGAAAAGCAGGACAGAAGACAGAAATTAAATTAGAACTCGCTATGGAAATAAGGCTAACTGGATGTTTCTCTTCCACTACAGACTTTTACCAAATTATCTTTTCACCTGGTAAAAAAAGTTCTTTCAAATCTAGGAACAGACTATCAAAAGAGAGAGTTCAAAAATTTAAACTTGAAACCCAAATTATTGCACTGATACACAGGACTGTAACAAGACTGGAAGACTGTTTATTCCTGTGCTGTTGCTGTTCCCATAGCATTTCAGGCCAGCAGTAACGTGTCCAATCCAAACTTTTCATTAAACTGGTTATTGGATTCAAGCAAAATGACCCTTGGATCTAGGGCAAAGCAGCTTCATCTGGCTGGGTGTGTAAATTAAGTCAGAACTTTTCCACTATATACCACAGCCAGTTTGGAATTTAGAAGGCATTATGCAGGAGTCAGCAACAGGCTCACCAAGTGAAACAGTCCAAACACAGCAGCTACAAAATTTGGCAGAATCATAGAATGGTTTGGGTTGGAAGGGACCTTAAGGATCACCTCATTCCAACCTCTCCTGCCATGGGCAGGGACACCTCCCACTAGATCCAAGCCCCATCCAACCTGAACACTTGCAGGGATGGGGCAGCCACAGCTTCTCTGAGCAACCTGTGCCAGGGCCCCACCACCCTCACAGGGAACAATGTCTTCCTAATATCTAACCTAAAAGTCTCCTCTTGCAGTTTAAAACCACTGCCCCTGGACCTGACACTATCTGCCCATATAAAAAGTCCCTCTCCCTCCTTTTTATAAACCCCCTTAAGAATCTCTGACACTAAGCACTAGTGCAATATATATTACCAGTGTTTCAATATTTCCAGAAGTTGCTGGGTTTAGACACCTTAAAAATATCCCCATCTAGCACACTGTAACATATTTCAAGTCTGAATTCAAAGAGGTTTCCAAAGACATGCAGCAGGACGGAGACAGTTACTCATGTTTGCATGCACAGGCAAAATAAAACAGATCACAAGAACTGCAACTGCTTTAACTCAAAGTAAGTTACCTTGCATTTCTCTTCTCTACATCAGAGCAACCAATGCTGTTTCTGTAAATTGTATCAGCCAGGTGAACAAGGTACCTACAGAAGTTTTCTAGCTGAGAAATAGTCTTGTCTCCTTTTAGATTGCTGAACCACTGTTTAGGAAAGCAAGCAATTACCTAGGCAGAACAGGAAAAAGAAAGTTAAACACAATGGAAGAAAAACTTTAAAAGCTATGTAGCATGATTTGTGAAATCTGCCAGGTAAGACTGCAGTGACAAGGCCCAACTGAGTGAACAAGCGAGAAAACTACCAGAAAAAAGTAACCAAAATCCCAGCAGTAAAAATCTGAAACCCACAGTACACCTAAGCCATCTACAGATATGAGCCAATCTCTTGGATGGCTTTAGTTCTTTCTTTAGTTTGTGTATTAAAAAAATATAAAATCTATTTTTCACTGACACCACAACTTTTGAGATATCAAAGCCAAAATTTCATAGGCAACCTCAAGTTTTAACTACATTTTCCCTTCAACTGCAATCTGTGACTTTAAGCATTGTTTGATTTTACTTACACTTTGAGCTTTCTTAATGCTGTCCTCTCCATACTCCGAGTTTTGAAAAGCCATAAGAATATATCTGTTTAGCAGCCCATCTATGGACAGCTCTTGGAGAGTTTTATTTGAAAGGATCCCATACCACTGGAGAAAGTTTCCTAATAACTGAAAACACAACACAGGGAAAATAAGTATTTCAAGATGTACTGAAACCAGACAGTTGATCGAACGCATAAAACACTTTTAAAATATTTAGTATTATTTTAAAATATTTTGCAAACCTATTCAGAATACACAGTCTCCCTCACTGCTGCAATTTAAACACAAAATTCCAGAGAAGAGTTCTCTTTGTGTGATCGTGGAGAGCAGGTGTTCAACCAACACGAGTCTCTACTTTTCTGTTTAGTTGGGAGCTAATTTTCTTTACAGCCTTTTATTGGAAAGAAACTATGACAGTCACAGCTTGGAGCTCTCCCATTCCCCCAAAGCAGTATATTTTATTCTGGCAAGCACAAGGACACAACAATCCTGGGCTGAGTACACTCAGTGACGTGCAAGTTGAAATGACAGTGCTTTCACTTTGAATCAAAGAATCAACCAGGCTGGACCTCTGCTGAGATCATGGAGCCCAACCTCTGAATGAACACCCCCTTGCCAACTAGACCATGGCACTGAGTGCCACCTCCAGTCTTCTTAAACACCTCCAGGGATGGTGACTCCACCACCTCTCTGGGCAGTCCACTCCAATGTTTAATCACCCCTTCTGTGAAGAAATTCTTCCTCATGTCCAACCTGAGCCTCTCCTGGCTTGAGGCCATGTCCTCTCATCCTGTTGCTTGTTGCCCGGGGGAAGAGGCCACCCTCACCTGGCTACAGCCTCCTGTCAGGGAGCTGTGGAGAGTGAGAAGGACTCTCCTGAGCCTCCTCCTCTCCAGACTAAAACCCAACTCCTTCAGCTGCCCTTCTCTGAACACGTCCAGCACCTCAATGTCCTTCCTGAACTGAGGAGCCCAGAACTGGACACAGCACTCGAGGTGTGGCCTCACCAGTGCCAAGTACAAGGGACAACCCCTTCCCCAGTCCTGCTGGCCACACTATTCCTGATCCAGGCCAGGATGCCACCGGCCTCCTTGCCCCCCTGGGCACGGTGCTGGCTCAGGCTCAGCTGCTGTCACCAGGACTCTCAGGCCCTTTCCTGCTGGCTCACTTTCCAGCCACTCTGTCCCCAAGCCTGTAGTGCTGCAGGGCATGGTTGTGACCCAAGGACATGGCACTTGGCCTCGCTGCACCTCATGCTGTTGGTCTCAGCCATGGATCCAGTCTGTCCACACCCCTCTGCAGAGCCTTCCTGCCCTCCAGCAGATCCAACTCCCACCCAACTTGGTGTCATCTGCCAATTTACTGAGGGTCCACTGGATCCCCTCATTCAGATCATCAGGGAAGATATTAAACAGGACTGGGCCAAAGCTGAGCCCTGGGGGACACCACTAATGACTAATGCAGAAGCACAGAGCATTACCAAAGACTGAGAATCCTCAATTAGAGTTCTTGCAAATAAAATTAAAGCGGTTTCCATTTACCCTTTTCCACAAATTTGAGGAGTATTTTATTGCTACACTGCCTTAGACCAAACATTTACCAGATGTATTTACTGACTTACCTTGACAGAGGACCAAAACTGACGTTGGAAAAACAAATATGGACCAGAGTTCTTGTTTTCTAAGATGCTGGAAAGTAAGAGATTTCTTTAATGAGCAACCAAGACCACACCTCTGTCTGGAATTTCTGGCTTCCTGTCTCCAGCACACACATCATTTCCATAATTATTCCCTTCCATCCTTGTCTTTGCTAAATGCTACCAGCAGGATAACAAAAGATGTCCTGTATCCAGGCACTGAATCACACTGGGAAAAACCCCTGTTAACTATGGACAGAAGGCAGAGACTTGCTAAGAAAGATCTAACACCATAGTTGAAAGTAAACTTACTTTTTTGGATATAAGGGCATGAATACATCATCATCTAGTGTTCTCCTCATTCTTAGCAATAATGCCTTCAAAAGCATCTGAAACAGATAAATTTTTTTTAAATGTCCAAGGCATTGCTTAGTAGTTAGATATCAAGAACTGATTTTTAAAGCAACAAAGAACAAACAGTAAAGGCTCATATTCAGCACACATATAGTCTTAAAGTCTCTTAATTTATCCCCATACTTGACTGTCCACAACCAAGCTGCAGAGCATCGAATGGCTGAAAAATTCTCTTTCTTGCTGTGTTTTCCAACAGTAAGTGTATTAAAAATAAATTCAAATTCCTTAACTTAGGCAAAGTACTTATGAAAAAAAAACCAACTTACTTGTGTATTTTTGTTTTCTGCGTTCACCACTGAGGGATATCCATCTACTAGTTTCTGTACAATTGCTACCATTCTAGATGTCTGAGTGGTAGAAAAAGGATCCCAGATATTTTCTGAAATCACTGTAGGAGATTAAAGAATTACTCCACTTTGAAAATACTCAAATACAGGTATTGAGACATTAATGCAATTATTTACAAAACAGTAAAATCTGAAAGCACAAAGAAGCATCTGATTTCACAACCCTTTCCCTCCCATTTTCCAAGCCTGTACCTGTTAATTTAGGAAGAACAACTCTCTCTACAATGGTAGGCAACAGTGAAATATCAGCATCATCTTTCACTTGCTCCTGCTCTTCACAGCCATAAAACAGCAGTGATTCAAACCACAACATCGTTTCAAAATCTCGACACTTGCCCTAATTAAAAAAAGAACTGGGGTTAGATTCCTAAAAAGAGATTTGAAGTCAACACATAGAAAAAGTATTACGTATGCAAGTATGATACCACCCACAAAACAGAACAAAACAACTTCAAAACAAATGAACCAATTCCCTCTGCCATCACACGGTCACCAAACGTAATGAAAAGTGAAAATGGCAGAAGATTGATTTTTTTAGCAGTTGTTGCCCCACAGATTTTAACTTCTACTTTACAGATGCAGCCAAATAAAAGCCCACAGATCAGGGTACAAGTGGGAAGTACAGCTCAATTGTGCTGCATTATAAAATTATAACTGCTGGATTTAAAACCTCTCTTCTTTATGAGCACCTTGAAATTTTTCTAACTTAGCAAAATGCTTACCAGGAGCAGTAACAGAGTAGTGAATACAGTTAGACTTGATAACTCTGCACCATGTCTCCAACTAATGTGAGCTTGGTTTTGACAGCCTGGAAACTCACAGAGAAATAGCAATGGGGGAAGGGACAATGTGCAAAAACATAGATCTCCCCTTGTTTGATTAATGAAGTAAACCATCAAATTAATAAAATTAATACTCTGAATTCCCTCTGAAGAGGACTTATGCTTCCCTCCCTCTGCAATGAGCAGAGGTGACAGAAAATTCTCCTATAAAAAATTCTCCTAGTAGTTAAGAAAAAAACCCCACTTCTGAAAAAAGGTGGGAGAGTGGGAGTCAAAAGGTACCTGAACTGCCTGTCCTGGTGGCATCTCATGTAAGCACACTTATGCAGGCTGCACAACAAACATGTGCCAGAGATACTGGGTGCTGTACTGCTTCTCCCATGCTCCCTACCTAATAACTGGGCAAGGAGGACTATGAGGAAGACCTGGAAATTGCCAGCCAGAGTTGTGCAGGGTATGAAGGTGTAGGTGAGAGAAAGAAAGATATATAATCTATAGAGACATAGGTTGTAACTCAACATAAGAACAGGTTTCTTACTTCCACTTCTGAAGACACAGCGTATCTAGAGTCACAATCTTCTCTGAAGTATTTTAGAGCCTAAATGTATTTTCACAGAATCACAGAAATGTTCAGGGTGGAAGGGACCTTAGAGATCACCCAGTTCCAACCCACTGCCATGGGCCAGGACACCTTTATTTATGTTGTTTGACTCTTTGGTCTACACCACCCACTAAGAAGGTACTGGTACATGCTGAATTGAACTCTGGCCTGCTGGGAAACTAGAGGACAACAGCCTAGAAACTCCAGAAAAGCTTTGCCCCACGAGAGGTGCCTGTTTTAAACTTCATCCCTTTAGGAGAAGCACACATCAGAGGTGCAGTTTACTTTGCTCTGCACAAGTGTGAAAGAACCGCTGTGGAGCAGCTTATGCAGGAGCTACTTGCAGACGACCTTACCTCCAAAGGAGTCCAGATAAGCAGCTGAAGTCTGATTAAAGGGTTAAACAGCTTTGGTAAACAGAGGCCAATATAAGCATCCTTATAAGAAGCGAAGTACTTGGAGCGCCAGGCTTCGAATTGTGACTTAATACAATCAATGGAGTAAAAGCTTTCCAAAACATCTTCGAAAACTTTGCTGGACTCTTTCAATATACGATCTGGCAGGGGAGAAAAGGAGCAATAAGTTAATTAACTATTCCCTGTAATATCTCTTTCAAGACAATCTTTGATGCACACTGACATAAGCTAACTCCTAAAAACAAAACCAAAAAAACCCACCGCCTTTAAAAGTTCTGTTCCTTCTGCCTAAAATACACAAAGCAATAAAAACATGAGCACACGAGTACTCTCCAATAGACTGTCTCACTTTAAACAGTCCTTAAATGATTTTCAGCCACCAGATGCAGGATTGGTGATGTATTGGGCTGTGCAGTGTCAGGTAACACACAAGTACCCCTTGGAATGCCACACGGAAGGAGTTCAAGGAAATTTATTCTGAAGTCGAGAATACTAGATCTACAAGGGAAAAGTGCACCAGTGCTGCAAAAGCACTGGGCCTGAGAAAGACACACCTCCTGTCCTTCTTCAAGACTTTTTATCTTCTCAGTTCTCCCCCTGCCACCAGCTCTCTCCACCAGCACTGCCTGTAACACCTGTTTATCTCTCCTCATACTAGAGACAGAGAGAGCCTGCAGCCCTCTCTGGAATGCAGAAAGAAAAGGAAAAAAAAAACACCTAGCCACCCTGGAGAAAGGCACTTCCCAGGCAGGAAAGACTTCCTAAGCATCACCTGTCTCCTCCAAGTGAATCCTTCCAGCAAAAAGGATATTTACCCTTCTAGGCTGTATTCAGAGTAGATCTAGCTTCAAAGCTGGCCTTGCTGTGCATGGGAGTTTCAAACAGCTCGTCTCCAGGTCCCTTCCAAGCCAAGTTATTCTTCATCTTTGATGAGCCAAGTGCAAATATAGGAGGGCATCTCAGATAAGCCAACTGAACTGGCAGTTCAGACAGAGAGAGTCCTGGCAGGCACCACGCTCAACTCCCGCCCAGAACGTGCAATGATGATTCCAATCCCTCAGCACTGGGCAATGATTCCAATCCCTCAGCA
>NW_020938756.1:0-10486 GCF_003984885.1 Neopelma chrysocephalum
CCACACCTACCCTTAGAAGGTTTCCGAGGGGCTTCACCGAGGGCCTTTGCAGGTCTGCTCTGTCTGGAGCCCTCCAAGTCCTCAGTGCCTGCCTCAGGAACCTCCAGACCACTCACCTGCTTACACAGGAACTTGGTGCTGCTTGCCTGCTGCCTCAGTTCCCCTCTTCCTTGTTTCTTCACCTCCCTGGGTTGCTCCCTTTCAATCCCTTGGCTCAGCTCTGGGCAGTTTCCAGGCTACATCCCACTGCAAAAAGGATTAGCCCTTGTTACATCTCAACGCTCAGACAGCATTCCCCCTTTTTTCTTGACGCTGGGCCATTAGGTCAGTATCTCTTTATTTAAAGCATAGTTTGACTCCTCAGTGACAACAACAGCTACAGCCCTGAAACTCCAGGCAGCTGCAGGCAGATGTTTTCCCTTCCCAGCTCTTGGGGAGTGGGGGGAAGGTGCCTTTCCCCAGCCGGCAGCGGCATCGTCCCCGCCGCACAGCCCACCCCGATCCTGGGCCGCCTTGGAGACAATTCCCCTGTCGCAGCCCACTTCCTGCAGAAAAATAGTCGGGTTTAATGCGTTTTTTGCCGTCTTTTTACATTTTTATTTTATCTTTAAATTCCGTTATTATTCTCTATTATTCCGCCTCGCAGTCGCCGCCTGGCGGACACGGCCGGGAGCGGCACTGCAGCCGCGCCCCCCCCTTGCAAGACCCGCGGCGCCTTTGGCAAGTGCGGCACTTTCTTCCCTAAAACCTGCCCTTACCTAGGAAAAGCTGAGCAGTTCACAGAGTTCCTGTTTCCAGCCCAGCTTCCCAAAGGATTTCTCTCTCCCGGCAGCAGCAGCAGCAGCAGCAGCAACGCTCCCCGGGAAGCCCTGACCGAGGCTGGGAATTGACACACAACAAGCCAAGAGCATTAACTCGGCCCCAAAACACTCCACAACAAATCAATTTACAGTCACCTTTGCCTCATCCCCCCCGCGCAGGCACAGGCTTTGGGATTCCAAGGCAAACCTAATTTAGAACAACTGAATCATAGAACCCCAGCGCTTATCAAAGGGATTCACTGGCACAAAAAAAAAAAAATTGCAAGTAGTGAGACCCACATCGCAAATAAGCCTTTGCTTTAAAAACAGACAGAAAAAAGAACCCAAAACACCAAAACAGAGCTGTGAGGGGAACCAAAACATGTCTGGATAAGAACTAGTAATCGTAAGCTCTCACCTGCAGGAGCTTTAGCTTGTGAACGGTTCCAGCTCCCACGTTGGGTGGGGTTTGTGATTTTAGCAGACCCTCAGCTGCCCGGCAAGGCTCGTGTCCCACCTGAGAATGCTGCTTTCAGCCCAAGTCCAGGTCTGGAAGCAATACGTGGCATAGCAGAGGACTGGATAGAAGGACCTACTGCTGCCACTCCCCTTGGAGCAGAAGCCACTGGCTCAGGTCAATTCCATTTGAAGAAACCTTTTTCTTTTTTATTTAGTTTTTAATTTGATTTTTACTTTTTATTAGATTTTTTAAAAATTTTTATTATTTTATGGCGGTTCCAACCTGATCAAACTGGTTCCAACCTGCCTCCCCTGGGCCACCTCTTGTCTGCACCACCAACACTGGTGCTGGGTGCTGCCCTTCCCGAAGGAAAACAGAGTCATTCTCTTTCTGGAGCCCACCTCCAAAACTTAAACAGCACCTTCGGAACACAATATATCCAAGAATTGCTCCCACACGAGAAGTGCCAGGACAGAAAGCTCTGTCTGGCCTTTACCTCCACTGCAAGGACTATTATCTGCAGCACCAACAGCTTTTCTGTCTGACACACTGAGAGTCAGCCAGCACCCAGACAATTTCCTTTACTCCCTTCCTAAAGGAAAGAAGCTTACCAAGTTGCACCGCAACAACTCCTCCACCAGATGAGTTTATTGAAACAATTTTTAAAAGCAGGTATTTCTGAGAGTACTCCATCAATCCCAACAGTTCAGAAAAACAACTGTCCAGTGTCCAAAGCAGTGTGCATGTGACAAATGGTACGTTTTTACTGTAACTCATTTATACCACAACATGAGCACAAACGTTACTCATTACACAAATTGCTACAGTTCCCCTAAAAAAAGGAGGGCACATGTGGAAATAGCTCTTAACCCAAGGCTATTACAGCTGTCCCCATGCCTTGGACCCCAAGATCAAGTCACTAGTGTTCTGATATAAATCAACAGATTTTTTTTTAAGTGTTTTCTTTTTTATTTACATTTAAATTTGATCCCTGTTTGGGCTTTTTTTGAAAGACTATTCTTATATGGTATTTAGTGGAAAGTGTAACATTTGAATATTTACTACAATATAAAGACTTCAAGGTTTTTTTCACCTTCAATTTGCTCGACCTCTTTAGCCACAATAATCTGAAAAAACGGGTTCCATGGATGACATTAGAAAACAAACCAAAAAACAGAAAACAAAAAAACCACAAAACCAAAAACCCCAAATCCTGACAGAAACAGTGGATTTAAGCAACTTACAAAAGAAAGGAGGGTCCAGAGTTCAGGGGTAAACCATTACTCCTACAAAATGTCAGGTGTTTGGAGCTTAGGAAGTGCTGCCATCTGCACATGCACAATGATCACAAGTTCTAATTGTTTGCCTGCATTAAAATAATTCAGCAGCGATTTTGGATTTTCCTTTCGAAGAACAGTCTTCAGAGTTCCACATTCTGAACACAAATCAGCATTTAGCTGCTCCACTTGGACTGCAGCAGAGCTGCTTTTTAAAGGTCAGGTTCCATTTGAATGTGTCTCTACTCTTCAGCTCAAATGATTTTCACATATTTGTATGTTTTACCAGCCCTTTTGACCAATAATATGATCATTTTATTGTCAAAATAAGTAATTTTTAGCAAATGAAAAGCTCATTGCAACAGTACAACATCTCTATATCCAGTGTGAAAGCAACACGGTGGTATAAATATGTGCATACATTGGATTACACAAAATATATTATACACATTCCAGTTAACCATGGAACAATTAACAGGAGTAGATGACTACTGATCATGGGCACAAAGTATTTTTGTAAACAAGATTTTGAGAAACTTGAAGGAAAAGTTGGTTTCTGGAAAGATGACAATCTTGGGATTCCATTTTTGTTTTCAATGAAGTCAATGATTTTTATTTTTAAGGATGCTGTATATAAGAATGCACTTTGTATTAAAACAAAGATCAATACTTTACAGTTTAAGAAACTTTACATATGTACATAAATTACAGATCAGGAATGGTTTTAAAGCTCAAACTGAGTTGTGGCAAAAGTCTATTTTCCTTCTATTAAAATCTTTAACTCTTTTACGTTGTGATCATTTGCAACTGTAACAGCATGATCCAGGGCTCGGATACTTGCTAAAAGCTTTATGATCTGCTTGATGTGCTCCCTAAAAGGAGGAAGGAGAAGTCAATACAGGAACAGAACCATCAATGACATGGATTAATATTACAACAGTAGATTACATTAGGAAGCCATATAGTTAATATTCCTGCTGCAGATTTATTATATTTTCTTAATGAGGGTAATGGCAACAGCTTTGTTAAACACTGGGGAAAAGCAGGACAGAAGACAGAAATTAAATTAGAACTCGCTATGGAAATAAGGCTAACTGGATGTTTCTCTTCCACTACAGACTTTTACCAAATTATCTTTTCACCTGGTAAAAAAAGTTCTTTCAAATCTAGGAACAGACTATCAAAAGAGAGAGTTCAAAAATTTAAACTTGAAACCCAAATTATTGCACTGATACACAGGACTATAACAAGACTGGAAGACTGTTTATTCCTGTGCTGTTGCTGTTCCCATAGCATTTCAGGCCAGCAGTAACGTGTCCAATCCAAACTTTTCATTAAACTGGTTATTGGATTCAAGCAAAACGACTCTTGGATCTAGGGCAAAGCAGCTTCATCTGGCTGGGTGTGTAAATTAAGTCAGAACTTTTCCACTGTATACCACAGCCAGTTTGGAATTTAGAAGGCATTATGCAGGAATCAGCAACAGGCTCACCAAGTGAAACAGTCCAAACACAGCAGCTACAAAATTTGGCAGAATCATAGAATGGTTTGGGTTGGAAGGGACCTTAAGGATCACCTCATTCCAACCTCTCCTGCCATGGGCAGGGACACCTCCCACTAGATCCAAGCCCCATCCAACCTGAACACTTGCAGGGATGGGGCAGCCACAGCTTCTCTGAGCAACCTGTGCCAGGGCCCCACCACCCTCACAGGGAAGAATTTCTTCCTAATATCTAACCTAAAAGTCTCCTCTTGCAGTTTAAAACCACTGCCCCTGGACCTGACACTATCTGCCCATATAAAAAGTCCCTCTCCCTCCTTTTTATAAACCCCCTTAAGAATCTCTGACACTAAGCACTAGTGCAATATATATTACCAGTGTTTCAATATTTCCAGAAGTTGCTGGGTTTAGACACCTTAAAAATATCCCCATCTAGCACACTGTAACATATTTCAAGTCTGAATTCAAAGAGGTTTCCAAAGACATGCAGCAGGACAGAGACAGTTACTCATGTTTGCATGCACAGGCAAAATAAAACAGATCACAAGAACTGCAACTGCTTTAACTCAAAGTAAGTTACCTTGCATTTCTCTTCTCTACATCAGAGCAACCAATGCTGTTCCTGTAAATTGTATCAGCCAGGTGAACAAGGTACCTACAGAAGTTTTCTAGCTGAGAAATAGTCTTGTCTCCTTTTAGATTGCTGAACCACTGTTTAGGAAAGCAAGCAATTACCTAGGCAGAACAGGAAAAAGAAAGTTAAACACAGTGTAAGAAAAAGTTTAAAAGCTATGTAACATGATCTGTGAAATCTGCCAGGTAAGACTGCAGTGACAAGGCCCAAATGAGCGAACAAGCGAGAAAACTACCAGAAAAAAGTAACCAAAATCCCAGCAGTAAAAATCTGAAACCCACAGTACACCTAAGCCATCTACAGATATGAGCCAATCTCTTGGATGGCTTTAGTTCTTTCTTTAGTTTGTGTATTAAAAAAATATAAAATCTATTTTTCACTGACACCACAACTTTTGAGATATCAAAGCCAAAATTTCATAGGCAACCTCAAGTTTTAACTACATTGTCCCTTCAACTGCAATCTGTGACTTTAAGCATTGTTTGATTTTACTTACACTTTGAGCTTTCTTAATGCTGTCCTCTCCATACTCCGAGTTTTGAAAAGCCATAAGAATATATCTGTTTAGCAGCCCATCTATGGACAGCTCTTGGAGAGTTTTATTTGAAAGGATCCCATACCACTGGAGAAAGTTTCCTAATAACTGAAAACACAACACAGGGAAAATAAGTATTTCAAGATGTACTGAAACCAGACAGTTGATCGAACGCATAAAACACTTTTAAAATATTTAGTATTATTTTAAAATATTTTGCAAACCTATTCAGAATACACAGTCTCCCTCACTGCTGCAATTTAAACACAAAATTCCAGAGAAGAGTTCTCTTTGTGTGATCGTGGAGAGCAGGTGTTCAACCAACACGAGTCTCTACTTTTCTGTTTAGTTGGGAGCTAATTTTCTTTACAGCCTTTTATTGGAAAGAAACTATGACAGTCACAGCTTGGAGCTCTCCCATTCCCCCAAAGCAGTATATTTTATTCTGGCAAGCACAAGGACACAACAATCCTGGGCTGAGTACACTCAGTGACGTGCAAGTTGAAATGACAGTGCTTTCACTTTGAATCAAAGAATCAACCAGGCTGGACCTCTGCTGAGATCATGGAGCCCAACCTCTGAATGAACACCCCCTTGCCAACTAGACCATGGCACTGAGTGCCACCTCCAGTCTTCTTAAACACCTCCAGGGATGGTGACTCCACCACCTCTCTGGGCAGTCCACTCCAATGTTTAATCACCCCTTCTGTGAAGAAATTCTTCCTCATGTCCAACCTGAGCCTCTCCTGGCACAGCTTGAGGCCATGTCCTCTCATCCTGTTGCTTGTTGCCTGGGGGAAGAGGCCACCCTCACCTGGCTACAGCCTCCTGTCAGGGAGCTGTGGAGAGTGAGAAGGACTCTCCTGAGCCTCCTCCTCTCCAGACTAAAACCCAACTCCTTCAGCTGCCCTTCTCTGAACACGCTCCAGCCCCTCAATGTCCTTCCTGAACTGAGGAGCCCAGAACTGGACACAGCACTCGAGGTGTGGCCTCACCAGTGCCAAGTACAAGGGACAACCCCTTCCCCAGTCCTGCTGGCCACACTATTCCTGATCCAGGCCAGGATGCCACCGGCCTCCTTGCCCCCCTGGGCACGGTGCTGGCTCAGGCTCAGCTGCTGTCACCAGCACTCTCAGGCCCTTCTCTGCTGGCTCACTTTCCAGCCACTCTGTCCCCAAGCCTGTAGTGCTGCAGGGCGTGGTTGTGACCCAAGGACACGGCACTTGGCCTCGCTGCACCTCATGCTGTTGGTCTCAGCCATGGATCCAGTCTGTCCACATCCCTCTGCAGAGCCTTCCTGCCCTCCAGCAGATCCAACTCCCACCCAACTTGGTGTCATCTGCCAATTTACTGAGGGTCCACTGGATCCCCTCATTCAGATCATCAGGGAAGATATTAAACAGGACTGGGCCCAAAGCTGAGCCCTGGGGGTCACCACTAATGACTAATGCAGAGGCACAGAGCATTACCAAAGACTAAGAATCCTCAATTAGAGTTCTTGCAAATAAAATTAAAGCGGTTTCCATTTACCCTTTTCCACAAATTTGAGGAGTATTTTATTGCTACACTGCCTTAGACCAAACATTTACCAGATGTATTTACTGACTTACCTTGACAGAGGACCAAAACTGACGTTGGAAAAACAAATATGGACCAGAGTTCTTGTTTTCTAAGATGCTGGAAAGTAAGAGATTTCTTTAATGAGCAACCAAGACCACACCTCTGTCTGGAATTTCTGGCTTCCTGTCTCCAGCACACACATCATTTCCATAATTATTCCCTTCCATCCTTGTCTTTGCTAAATGCTACCAGCAGGATAACAAAAGATGTCCTGTATCCAGGCACTGAATCACACTGGGAAAAACCCCTGTTAACTATGGACAGAAGGCAGAGACTTGCTAAGAAAGATCTAACACCATAGTTGAAAGTAAACTTACTTTTTTGGATATAAGGGCATGAATACATCATCATCTAGTGTTCTCCTCATTCTTAGCAATAATGCCTTCAAAAGCATCTGAAACAGATAAATTTTTTTTAAATGTCCAAGGCATTGCTTAGTAGTTAGATATCAAGAATTGATTTTTAAAGCAACAAAGAACAAACAGTAAAGGCACATATTCAGCACACATATAGTCTTAAAGTCTCTTAATTTATCCCCATACTTGACTGTCCACAACCAAGCTGCAGAGCATCGAATGGCTGAAAAATTCTCTTTCTTGCTGTGTTTTCCAACAGTAAGTGTATTAAAAATAAATTCAAATTCCTTAACTTAGGCAAAGTACTTATGAAAAAAAAAACAACTTACTTGTGTATTTTTGTTTTCTGCGTTCACCACTGAGGGATATCCATCTACTAGTTTCTGTACAATTGCTACCATTCTAGATGTCTGTGTGGTAGAAAAAGGATCCCAGATATTTTCTGAAATCACTGTAAGAGATTAAAGAATTACTCCACTTTGAAAATACTCAAATACAGGTATTGAGACATTAATGCAATTATTTACAAAACAGTAAAATCTGAAAGCACAAAGAAGCATCTGATTTCACAACCCTTTCCCTCCCATTTTCCAAGCCTGTACCTGTTAATTTAGGAAGAACGACTCTCTCTACAATGGTAGGCAACAGTGAAATATCAGCATCATCTTTCACTTGCTCCTGCTCT
Organism: Neopelma chrysocephalum; assembly: GCF_003984885.1. Lineage (NCBI taxonomy): Eukaryota > Metazoa > Chordata > Aves > Passeriformes > Pipridae > Neopelma > Neopelma chrysocephalum. Next base: position 7,869 of record NW_020938756.1, read on the forward strand.
TCACAGCCATAAAACAGCAGTGATTCAAACCACAACATCGTTTCAAAATCTCGACACTTGCCCTAATCAAAAAAAGAACTGAGGTTAGATTCCTAAAAAGAGATTTGAAGTCAACACATAGAAAAAGTATTATGTATGCAAGTATGATACCACCCACAAAACAGGACAAAACAACTTTAAAACAAATGAACCAATTCCCTCTGCCACCACACAGTCACCAGATGTAATGAAAAGTGAAAATGGCAGAAGATTGATTTTTTTAGCAGTTGTTGCCCCACAGATTTTAACTTCTACTTTATAGATGCAGCCAAATAAAAGCCCACAGATCAGGGTACAAGTGGGAAGTACAGCTCAATTGTGCTGCATTATAAAATTATAACTGCTGGATTTAAAACCTCTCTTCTTTATGAGCACCTTGAAATTTTTCTAACTTAGCAAAATGCTTACCAGGAGCAGTAACAGAGTAGTGAATACAGTTAGACTTGATAACTCTGCACCATGTCTCCAACTAATGTGAGCTTGGTTTTGACAGCCTGGAAACTCACAGAGAAATAGCAATGGGGGAAGGGACAATGTGCAAAAACATAGATCTCCCCTTGTTTGATTAATGAAGTAAACCATCAAATTAATAAAATTAATACTCTGAATTCCCTCTGAAGAGGACTTATGCTTCCCTCCCTCTGCAATGAGCAGAGGTGACAGAAAATTCTCCTATAAAAAATTCTCCTAGTAGTTAAGAAAAAAACCCACTTCTGAAAAAAGGTGGAAGAAGAGAGTGGGAGTCAAAAGGTACCTGAACTGCCTGTCCTGGTGGCATCTCATGTAAGCACACCTATGCAGGCTGCACAACAAACATGTGCCAGAGATACTGGGTGCTGTACTGCTTCTCCCATGCTCCCTACCTAATAACTGGGCAAGGAGGACTATGAGGAAGACCTGGAAATTGCCAGCCAGAGTTGTGCAGGGTATGAAGGTGTAGGTGAGAGAAAGAAAGATATATAATCTATAGAGACATAGGTTGTAACTCAACATAAGAACAGGTTTCTTACTTCCACTTCTGAAGACACAGCGTATCTAGAGTCACAATCTTCTCTGAAGTATTTTAGAGCCTAAATGTATTTTCACAGAATCACAGAAATGTTCAGGGTGGAAGGGACCTTAGAGATCACCCAGTTCCAACCCACTGCCATGGGCCAGGACACCTTTATTTATGTTGTTTGACTCTTTGGTCTACACCACCCACTAAGAAGGTACTGGTACATGCTGAATTGAACTCTGGCCTGCTGGGAAACCAGAGGATAACAGCCTAGAAACTCCAGAAAAGCTTTGCCCCACGAGAGGTGCCTGTTTTAAACTTCATCCCTTCAGGAGAAGCACACATCAGAGGTGCAGTTTACTTTGCTCTGCACAAGTGTGAAAGAACCGCTGTGGAGCAGCTTATGCAGGAGCTACTTGCAGACGACCTTACCTCCAAAGGAGTCCAGATAAGCAGCTGAAGTCTGATTAAAGGGTTAAACAGCTTTGGTAAACAGAGGCCAATATAAGCATCCTTATAAGAAGCGAAGTACTTGGAGCGCCAGGCTTCGAATTGTGACTTAATACAATCAATGGAGTAAAAGCTTTCCAAAACATCTTCGAAAACTTTGCTGGACTCTTTCAATATACGATCTGGCAGGGGAGAAAAGGAGCAATAAGTTAATTAACTATTCCCTATAATATCTCTTTCAAGACAATCTTTGATGTTCACTTGACATAAGCTAACTCCTAAAAACAAAACCAAAAAAACCCACCGCCTTTAAAAGTTCTGTTCCTTCTGCCTAAAATATACAAAGCAATAAAAACATGAGCACATGAGTACTCTCCAATAGACTGTCTCACTTTAAACAGTCCTTAAATGATTTTCAGCCACCAGATGCAGGATTGGTGATGTATTGGGCTGTGCAGTGTCAGGTAACACACCAGTACCCCTTGGAATGCCACAAGGAAGGAGTTCAAGGAAATTTATTCTGAAGTCGAGAATACTAGATCTACAAGGGAAAACTGCATCAGTGCTGCAAAAGCACTGGGCCTGAGAAAGACACACCTCCTGTCCTTCTTCAAGACTTTTTATCTTCTCAGTTCTCCCCCTGCCACCAGCTCTCTCCACCAGCACTGCCTGTAACACCTGTTTATCCCTCCTCATACTGGAGACAGAGAGAGCCTGCAGCCCTCTCTGGAATGCAGAAAGAAAAGGAAAAAAAAACACCTAGCCATCCTGGAGAAAGGCACTTCCCAGGCAGGAAAGACTTCCTAAGCATCACCTGTCTCCTCCAAGTGAATCCTTCCAGCAAAAAGGATATTTACCCTTATAGGCTGTATTCAGAGTGGATCTAGCTTCAAAGCTGGCCTTGCTGTGCATGGGAGTTTCAAACAGCTCGTCTCCAGGTCCCTTCCAAGCCAAGTTATTCTTCATCTTTGATGAGCCAAGGGCAAATATAGGAGGGCATCTCAGATAAGCCAACTGAACTGGCAGTTCAGACAGAGAGAGTCCTGGCAGGCACCACGCTCAACTCCCGCCCAGAACGTGCAATGATGATTCCAATCCCTCAGCACTGGGCAATGATTCCAATCCCTCAGCA
>NW_020938757.1:0-9707 GCF_003984885.1 Neopelma chrysocephalum
AATCTCTCAGATATCCCTACAAATTTCTCAGCTGAGAGAGATCTCATGAATCCATGGAATTAGTTCAGATATCCATAGAAATCTCTCAGATATCCCTACAAATTTCTCATCTGAGAGAGATCTCATCAATCCATGGAATTAGTTCAGATATCCATAGAAATCTCTCAGATATCCCTACAAATTTCTTATCTGAGAGAGATCTCATCAATCCATGGAAATATCTCCAATATCCATAGAAATCCCTCATGTATCCCTAGAAATTCCTTGTCCAAAAAGGGATTTCATCAATCCATGGAAACATCTCATCAATCCATACAAACCACTCAAACATCCATAGAAATCTCAAATCCTCATTCAAATTTCTCATCTGAGAGAGATCTCATCAATCCATGAAAATAGTTCAGATATCCATAGAAATCTCTCAAATATCCCTACAATTCTCATCAATCCATGGAAACATCTCATCAATCCACAGAAATCTCTCAAACATCCATAGAAATCCCTCAAATATCCCTACAAATTCCTTGTCCAAAAGGGGATCTCGTCAATCCATGGAAACATCTCATCAATCCATACAAACCTCTCAGACATCCATAGAAATCTCTCAAGTATCCCCACAAATTTCTCCTCTGAGAGGGGGGATCCCGTAAATCTGTGGAAATCCCTCTTAACCCTGGAATATCCGATGGAATTCCAGTGGTGTCACCCCAGAACCAACCCGGACGTTGCCACCTCCCCGTTTTCCCGTCTCGAACGACTCTTCCCTCTCTTCCCAAGGGTATCATTTCCCGGAATGGGCTTATAAAACCGAGTCCAGCCCGGGCTCCAGGCAGATCCAGCTGTGGCACTTCATCCTGGAGCTGCTCCAGAAGGAGGAATTCCGTCATGTCATCGCCTGGCAGCAGGGAGAGTACGGAGAGTTCGTCATCAAGGACCCCGACGAGGTGGCCCGGCTGTGGGGCAGGAGGAAATGCAAACCCCAGATGAACTATGACAAGCTCAGCAGGGCCCTCAGGTGAGGAGGGGAAGGGCTGGAAAGGAGCATTCCCAGATCCTCCAGGGGGAAATTTGGGGGAATTTAGGTCGGGTCGTCTCAGAAGTGGCCGAGGATGAGGTTGGACGGGGTTTGGAGCAGCCCGGTCTGGTGGGAGGGTGTTGAGGGTCCCTTCCGAAGCATTCCAGGATTCCTTGTGCTGGTTTAGGTGCGATATTGGGGGATAAATCCTTCCCTGGGAGGGTCCCTTCCAACCCAAAGCATTCCAGGATATTCCCTGTGCTGGTTTAGGTGGGATATTGGGAGTACCAAACCAGAGCATTCCAGGATATTCCCTGTGCTGGTTTAGATGGAATACTGGGGGTAAATCCTTCCCTGGGAGGGACCCTTCCAACCCAGAGCATTCCAGGATATTCCTTGTGCTGGTTTAGGTGGGATACTGGGGATAAATCCTTCCCTGGGAGAGTCCCTTCCAACCCAGAGCATTCCAGGATATTCCCTGTGCTGGTTTATATGGAATACTGGGGGTAAATCCTTCCCTGGGAGGGTGTTGAGGGTCCCTTCCAAGCCAGACCATCCCATAATTCCACACCCAGGGCTGAACATTCCCCTCCTTACCCTTCCCAACTCCCAAACCTCCAACCCTCTCCCCTTCCAGCCCCTTCCATGGGGGTTTTATCCCACTTTTCTCCGCGCGTTCGGGAATCCGAGCTCGGAGAACCCGCCCGGCCCTCGGAGGTGTTTCTACGCTCCAGGAGTGTCCCAGTCCCTGAAAAGTCATGGAATTATCAGTCCCTGGCATGGACTTGGCTGCCCCACACCCTCTGATACCTCCTGGGTGGAGCTGCCAAAGGCAAACACGGGAGTTTCCTCCGGGAACGGGGAGGAAAAACAGGTGGAAAACACCCTGCCTTGGGATCCGTGTCCCCTGGACGCTGTTCCCACAAAAGATCCTCCTATCCTGGACTGGGGAGAGATGGATTGGAGTGTTGGATGGGGAAGGAATGATCCATGGAGGTGATTTGGGGTCTGGAGCATCTCTGGTGAGGAGAAACTCATCCAAATATCTCCAGTATCCATAAAAACCTCTCAGCTGAGAGGGAATCTCGTCAATCCATGGATGTATCCCATAAATCCATACAAATACCTCAGATATCCATGAAAACCTCTCAGCTGAGTGGGAATCTTGTCAGTCCATGGATGTATCCCATCAATCCATACAAATCTATCAAATATCCATAAAATCCATAAATATCCATAAAATATCTATAAATATCCATAAATATCCATAAAAACCTTTCATTGATTCCATCAGTCCATGGATATATCCCATCAATCCAGACAAACCTGTCAAATATCCCTGGAAATATCTCCAATATCCATGAAAACCTCTCAGCTGAGAGGGATCTTGTCAGTCCATGGATATATCCCATCAATCCATACAAACCTCTCAAATATCCCTGGAAATACCTCAAATATCCATAAAAACCTCTGATCTGAGAGGGAATCTCATTCATCCATGGGAATATCTCAAATATCCATGGAAATATCCCAGATATCCATGGAAATGTCTCGAATATCCCTACAAATCTCTCAAATATCCATATGAATATCTCAGCATTCCCAAAAAAATCTCTCAAATATCCCCTGGAATCTGAGGGTGGATCCCATCCATCCATCCAAATATCTCACCTGCCTTGGAGGATCTCCAGGGATCCCTTCCAACCCCCAATATCCCGGGAAAGGAGGATCCAAGCCCTGGGCAGGATTTTAATGAGGGAATGATTTTAATCCCAAAAAAGGGGGAACAGAAGGGGAAGGGACTCACTCCCAGGCACGAAGCAGCTCTCCCAATCCCTGGGCTGGGAAAATCCCGGGAATCCAAACAAATCCAAGGCCAATCCAGGGGATTTGGGCCCCGTTTTTCCCGGCTCTGGTCGCTCCGAGTGTTGTCCCAGGGACACTTTCCCCTCTCCCAGGGAATATTCACCGGGATTTTTCTCCTCCTGGAGACATTTCCATGGCATTTCTCAGCATTCCCATGGGTGGGAATAAGGAGGGAATGCCTGGGAATGCCCAGGAGAGCTCCCAGCCCATGGCACTGGTCCCAGTTTGGATCGAGCCGAGGAGAACCCAGGGATGTTGTTCCAGCTTTTCCCACCCATTGCAAGGGACATAACAACCTCTAAAACGGAATATCCCGAGTTGGAAGGGAATTCCACGTGTTCCAAGGGATGTCATAACCTGGGAAAAGGGGTTTGGAACCTCCTGCTGAGGAATGGGCTGGAAAAGGGGTTTGGCGTCGTTGGATAAAATTCCCAGTGGATTGAGATTCGCTGGTGTTGACAACGGAAATCATGGAATATCCTGAGTAGGGAGGGACCCACCGGGGGGGTCACGGAGCCCCAGCTCCTGGCTCTGCACCCCAAAGATCCCAAAATGAGCCCAAAAAGATCCCAGAGGTTCGGGGCAGCCCCGTTTTCGCCGAGACCTCGGAGGCGCCGCTCCCAAGAAACGGGACCCGGAGCGGCCCCGGATCCATCTCTTCCCAATCCCTTCCCAGATATTACTACAACAAGAGGATCCTCCACAAGACAAAGGGCAAGAGGTTCACCTACAAGTTCAACTTCAACAAGCTGGTGATGCCCAACTACCCTTTCATCAACATCCGGCCCAACGGTGAGTCGGGCGCGCGGAATTCCGGCCGCGCGGGATTCGGAATTCCCGGCGCTCCCGCCGTGCCGGGAAGACCCCTGGGATGAGCCCTGCTGCTGTGGGGGGACGTCTGGGCCGTGACAAAGCCTTATCTGGGGCTGCCTTTCCCCAGGGATTGTTGTGGGAGCCGAGGAATCCGGGCTCCTGTTTGCGCCCGTCCCTCCCCGGGGGCGTCGCGGGTGGGTTTTCTTTGCTTTGCTTTTGGGGTGGGTTGGGTTTTTTTGGGGGGTTGGGTGGGTTTGTTTGGGGTGGGAGGGGGTTGGAAGGGTGTCCTTGGGATAAGAGGATTTAGTGGGGCTGCTCTAAGCCTGCCTGTGTTTGAACAGGAGTTTATGGGGCCGGATAAACGCGGCCCTTCTCCACCGGCCTGAAAGTTCAGGGCTTTGCTCCTCCCAAGGTCCCCTTCTTTTGGGCTCAGTTCTGCTCCTTTGAAACCAAAAAAGACCTTTTTTTTTAACCCCTTTCTGTCTCCACTCGAGCTCTGCACCTCCCCAGGGAATGCAGAGTTTCCAGAGGAAAACTCTGGACTAAAATCCCAGGGATTTCCCAACTCTCCCCAAGCTCGACTAAAGTCACAGGGATTTCCCAGCTCCCCCCCTGAAGCAGGAGAATGAACAAAAAAAATGGTTGGGAATGGAGAATAATCATTCCTTTCTTGCCCTGCAAGGCCTTTGAGCCTCTTGCCAGCAGCAGGGATTTGTCCCAGAGTCGGTTTTTTGGGAAGAGGGTCCCGTTTGCAAGATACTTTTTTGTGGAGTTAAATCCCCTAAAAGCCGAATTTTTCCATCTGGGTGGTTGGCCATGAAAAAACAGGGAGGTTGTTGGCCACAAAAACGAAAAAAAACCTCTGGAATTCTTGACACCCAAAACTCCAAACTCTCCTCCACAAAAAACACCGACACGGAGGTGCCTGGGGTTGGGAAAGCCCTGGAATATGGTCTGGGAGGGGAAAAAAAAAGAGCAGGGAAGGAAAGCAGGGGCTGGAAGGTCGAGCCTGAAAAGCCCAAGGGAAAAAAAAACAGGTTCCATGTGGGGCCAGAGGATTTCCCAGGGGCCGGAGCCGGGATTTGGCAGCCGGGGCCCGACACGGAGGTGCCACCGAGAGGCTCCTTTTGTGTCTCCCCAAGCCACCAGGAATCCCAAAAAACAGGGCTGGGAGGAGGGGAAAATATTCCTCCAGGTGTTGTGCCTTTGTAGGGAGAAGGAAATGTCTTCTCCAGGCGTCCTGAGCCAAGGGAACGGGGGTGGGAGATGTGTCTGGAGCTGCTCTGTAAATCTATAATTACTTGCAGCAACGAGTCCGGGCAGTTCCAGCTCCGTGTTCCCTTTTCCCTCCGCTCCTCCAGCCACTCCCTCCTATCTCTGGGGCAGGCATTTAAAAAAAGAACTTTGGAGAGAGAACTGGAATGCACTTTTGTCTAATTACAACCTGTTTTCTTCCCCTCCTTTGGCTTCTCTGGGGCTCGAGGTGGGGGGGGGGGGTTGGGATCTCCTAAACCTGGATCAGGTTTCTTCTTCTCCCTGTGTTTTGTTGGGGATTTTTGGTGTGTTTTTTTTTATTTTTTTTTTGGAAGGGAAAAAGTGGGAATCAAGGGGTTCATTGTGGAGGTGAGGGAGGAAAGTGTGTGAGAATTTGCTGGTTACGAGTCAGGGACGGGCGGTTCCGTAGGAAGAGGGAGCCAGTGGGAGCTTGGCAGCGACGTAGGAGGGATTTTCTTCCCAGAAAAAGCACAAATCGGGGATTTTTCAGGCAGCCTGGAGCACGAAATCAGGGATTTTTCAGAGCTGGAGGTTCACCAGCAAGAATTGGGATGGGATTCCTCCTCCTGCCCCCACCCGGAGTGAGGAGGTCAGGGAGGGGCATCCCAAACTTCTTCCAATGGCTCTCGAGCTTCCCAAAAACCTCGGGAAGAGGAGAGGAGTGGATTCCTCCCCAGCAGTGGCAGGATTTGAGGTGGGCAGGGAAAGGGAGCAGATGGAAAAGGCCCCTCCCCTCATCTTCCCAGCACGTGGGATTTTTGGGTTGCTCTTCCAAAACGCCCGCGGGTGCAGCCCCGGGAGCTGCTCCTTCCCTGGGATTTAACTCCCTCAGAGCTGGAGCTGGAGCTGGAGCTGCCTCCCTGAGGGAATTCTTGGACATGTGGCAGGAGGGGGTGGAAATTAGGGAATGGTCGTTGATCCAGAGGGTGTTTGGGGTGGAAATTAGGGAATGGTCCTTGATCCAGAGGGCGTTTGGGGTGGGAATTAGGGAGTGGTCGTTGATCCAGAGGGCGTTTGGGGTGGAGATTAGGGAATGGTTGTTCATCCCCAGGGCATTTGAGATGGAAATTAGGGAATGGTTGTTGATCCAGAGAGAGTTTGGGGTGGAAATTAGGGAATGGTTGTTCATCCCCAGGGCATTTGAGGTGGAAATTAGGGAATGATTGTTCATCCAGAGGGAGTTTGGGGTGGAAATTAGGGAATGGTCGTTCACCCAGAGGGGTGGAAATTAGGGAACTGTCGTTTATCCAGAGGGGTGGAAATTAGGGAATGGTCGTTCTCCCAGAGGGTGTTTGGGCACCAGAAGAGGCTCCACACGGTCCCGGGAGCTCCAGGAGCGTTGGGACGACGCTCCCAGGGAATTCCTGGGGCCGTGCAGGGCCGGGCAGCCGGGCCGGATGATCCCAGCGTGTCCCTGCCCTGACTGTGTGATTCCCTACCCCAGGTGTTGTCCCCCAGAGCGCTCCCCCCGTGCCCACGGCCTCGTCCCGCTTCCACTTCCCTCCGCTGGACGCCCACTCTCCCACCGAGGATTCCCAGCCCGGGGGCCGCTTCCCCGGCGGTTCCCTGGGCCCGGGATCCACCCCGGAGGCTCTGGGGGACGGCGGCGGCGGCGACAGGAAGCCGGAGGTGCCGGAGCTGCTGGAGGATTCCTCCTCGGATTGGCGCCGGGGGGGAGTGGATCTGCTGGCCCCCCACGCCGGCGGCGGCAGCGGGAGCGTCGCCCACCCCAAGCGCAAGCCCGACATCGTCCTGCCGCTGTTCTCCCGGCCCGGGATGTTCCCGGATCCTCACAGCCCCTTCGCCGTGTCGCCGCTGCCGGGCCGCGGGGGGGTCCTCAACGTGCCCATCTCGCCGGCGCTGTCGCTGACGCCCACCCTGTTCTCCTACAGCCCCTCGCCGGGGCTCAGCCCCTTCACCGGCAGCAGCTGCTTCTCCTTCAACCCCGAGGAGATGAAACACTACCTGCATTCCCAGGCCTGCTCCGTGTTCAACTACCACCTGAGCCCGCGGACTTTCCCCCGCTACCCGCTGGTGGTGCCGCCGCTGCAGTGCCAGGTGCCCCTGGAGGAGCAGCCCCAGTTCCCCATCAAGCTCCAGCCGCCTCCCGCCGGCCGGAAAAACAGGGAGAGGCTGGAAAGCGCCGAGGAAGCGGCTCAGCTCAGGGTGAAGGTGGAACCCGCCGCCGACAAGGAGCCCCCCGAGGAGGCCACCAAGGGCAAGGACGGAGGAGAGAGGAGGGAAGAAGGTTCCGGAGCGGAGGAAGGGAAGTTGGGGCCGGTGTTCGCCCGCCCAGCCGCCCCGTCCTGGCTGCCCCCGGCGCCCGCCCAGCCCGGTGCATCCTCCTCCTCCTCCTCCTCCTCCTTGGAAGAGCCCCCGGAGCAGCCGGGGGAGAGCGGCGTGGATAAACCCCCCCGGGATCCCTGCGGAGAAGCGGGAGCTCAGGAGAAGAGGGAGGACGCCCTGATGCCCCCGAAGCTGCGCCTGAAGCGCCGCTGGAACGGGGACAGGCAGGCGGAGCCGCCCGAGGAGAACGGCCTCTGGAACGGCCCCAACAACATCCCCAAGGCCGTGGCGGCCGCCGCCGCCTCCGACACCTAATCCCGGGATCTGGGGAGAGCATCCAGGGATTTATGTAGCAGAGGTTGTTGCAGAGCGTGGGGAGGGGAGCGGGGAGGTGGGGTGGGACGGGTGGGACGCGGGGGGGGTGTTAGAGCCTGGTTTTGGGAATTCTAGGAATTCTGGGGAGGGGTGGGAGGGGAGGGGGGGGTTGTGTTCTCTTTGTTTTCGTTGTTGACTCGCAGGTGAGACGCCGGGGGGTTGTTCCCGCTCCGGGGTTGTTCCCGCTGCTCCGGGGTTGTTCCCGCTGCTCCTCCGTCGTCATTCCCGGGCTTTCCCGGCTTGAGCTCCGGGCCTGGCACGGACTCCTGAGGGGGGTTGAGGCCTTTTCTTCCCCGGGGATGGAGGAATTCCAGACGTGGTCTATTTTGGTGTTTATAGCAGCAGGAATCTCCAAATCCATGTAATTCCCTGGGGGTTTTTTTTATATATATATATATATATATTTCCACGGAGCGTGCGATGGCGGGAGAGGAATTCCCGGCTTTGCATCCGCCTCTGGAGCTGAGGGGGGGACTGGGATGAGGGAATATTGCACTGTCCTTGGAGCAGGGGGAAGGATTCAGGAAGACACGACTGAGAAAATCAGGATGCTGCCGGAGCGGGAGAGCCGCTCTCTCTCTCTCTCTCCCTCTCTCTCTCTCCCGGAGAGGGATCCGCATTCCCGGCTCTCCGGGATCTGCATTCCCGGCTCTCCGGGAGATCCTTCTTTTCGCCTTGTTTTTTGTGTTTTTTTCCTGCAGAAGCCATGAGCAAAAACTCTTCAAATCCTTCAGGGAATTGGGAGCGGGAACGGGATGTCAAAAACTTAACCCAATGCCTTTAACAGACGCATTAAAATGTACCCGGGGCGAGGGGGGTTTTTTTTTTTCCCAAAAAACCCCCCTTCCCTCCCTTCTCCCAAATCGCGCGGGTGGAATTTGGGAGCGACGGGAAGATTGGAACGTCGGAATGATTGTGGTGGAGCGGGAATGCCGCCGGAATCGCCCCGGGAATGCCGGGAGCCTTGGTGACTCCATTCCCTTTGTTCGGATCCCCTATCACCTTGACTCATGCCTTAAACTACGTGTGGACTTGGATCCCGGCGGGATCTGGCCACGGGAGCGCTTGGATTTCATGGATTTTCATGGATTTTCATGGATTTTCGTGGATGTTGCCCCCGATGCCGGAGCGGTGGCCGCGTCTCCCGGCGTAAATCCCGCTGTATTTTTTGCTACAATCCTCCTGTTTCCCTACTCGGCCACATTCCCTCGGGAATGCGCTCCCATCCCGGCATCGGGATGAACCCCTCGATGATTCCTCGGAAAGGAGCTTTGGGAAACCCGCCGGTCTCTACGAGGACGGAGCCGCATCCCGAGGGGAGGATTCCCAAGGGGAGGATTCCCGGGGGAGCTGCTCCCGGGGGAGCGTCAGGAGCACAGTTTGGAAGTGGAATTCAGGCAGGGATTCGGGGCTGCTGGGATGAGATGCCGGGAGTCGGAGCGATCCTGGAAGTCAGGAGCGATCCCGGGAGTCGGGAGCGATCCCGGGAAGTCGGATCCTGTGAGACCTGGATGGGCTCTGGATTCCCGGAGCGTGGAGGAAAACGGGATATGAGGAGCCTTTGGATCATCCCCCCCCCCAACCCTGCAGAGGGTGTCCAGGAGTGAACTCAGGAATTAGAAAACACGAGGCCTTTCCCGATTCCCGGCTTTGATCCATATCCTCCAAGTGCCGGAGCCCGTCGGGAATTTGGGAATTCTGGGGCCGGGATCGGCCCCGCCCCTTCGTTCGAGGCAAAAAAACAAAACAAAAAAAACCCATAAAAAAAGTAGAAATTGGTTTGCCTTTAAAATTTAAAAGTTTGGAATGATGGAGGGGGGGGGTTGGGGAAGAGGGTGGGAAAAGGGGGTGGGAATTGTTTTTCCATAGCCATTGCACTGCAAAAAAAAAAAGCGGGAGCTCCACGTTCAGGGATAAAGGATTCCCGTTCTCAGGAAGAGCGGATCAGCCACCGGATCGGGGGGGGGGGGCCTCAGAGCCCCCCCCCCCTCGGGATCCCAACCGGACTTCCCGTTGCCTGGAAAAGCCTGGGAAGAGGAGGAGGAAGAGGAGGAGGAAGAGGAGGAGGAGGAAGAGG
>NW_020938757.1:9807-15621 GCF_003984885.1 Neopelma chrysocephalum
CCCCCCCCCCTCGGGATCCCAACCGGACTTCCCGTTGCCTGGAAAAGCCTGGGAAGAGGAGGAGGAAGAGGAGGAGGAGGAAGAGGAGGAGGGCGCTTATAAATACATTTTAAAATAATCGATTTAAAAGAGAAAAAAAAAAACACAAAAAAAATAATAAAAAATATATATATTCCGATGTGCCAAAATCTTTAAACTTGTAAAAAAGTTTTTAAGTGGTTTTGAGATCTCCACGTCCACCTGTAATGAATTAATCAAGAGCATGTTAATTGTTTAAAAACCATTTTTTTTTTCTGTTTGTTCGTTCGTTCGTTCGTTTGTTGGGGGTTTGTTGTTTTTTTTTTTTTTGAGCTTTCTTTAGTTGGTAGAGAAAATCCGTAGGGAAAAAAGAGACTTTTTGAACGGGACAATCGGCAGCAAGGCCAAGGTTTTATTATTATTTTTTTTTGGGAATTCAAACCATCCAGGTGGGACAGGGGAGGATGCAAAGAGCCCTGTCCCCTTCCCAAATCCGGGTGGGAAGAGGAGGAGGAAGAAAAGGAGGAGGAGGAAGAAGAGCCCCTTTCCAGGAGCATTAACGGGGCCCTCGCTCGGTTGTCCCTCGGTTGTTTTTTTTTATTTATTCCATAATTATGTTTTTAAAGCTAATTTTTTCCGTTGGGTTTTTTTTTCTTTCTCTCTCTCTCTCTATTTTTTTGTCTTCTGGATCCTGGTGGGGTTTTAAAAAAAAACAAAACCAACACAACGAGGAATTTTCTTTTGGTTTGCTGAAAATAATCATAATCAGTTTAACGAGGAGAAAAAACATTGATTTCTTTAGTGCTTTTAAGGCGACTTTATTAAGTTAGAAAAGGGGGTTTTTTTGAGGTTTTTTTTCGAAAATCACTTTTCCTGAGGCATGTTCTTTGACTTTCCTGGAGTTGATTCCGCAGGGATTAGTGAGGATACATAACCCAGAGCCTGGGATTGAACGTGTGTGTCCATGTACATACCATGTAAAGTAGTTAAATACTCCATTGTGCAGTGCCTTTAGACGTTCCACTTTCTATAAAGTCTTCGAGGAAACAAAAAAAAAAGAAAAAAAAGGTTGCATATATATATTATATATATATATGATGTAATGTTATAGAAATATATGTATAATATACATATTTTTTTCCAGGGGTATCTGATAGCTCTGTATTTTGTTATGGAAGTTGAAAGAAAACAAAAAGTATTTTACCTCAAATTAAAAAGTTAAATAAACCTTTTAACAAAGTTGGTGCTGCTGGGCTTCGGTTCTTGGGGAGGGGGAAATTTGGGGGGGGGGGGGGGCTTTCCAAAGTTTTCCCAAGGCTGAGGGTGGAGTGGGAACATCTCCTAGGGATGGAGTGGGAGCATCCCTGGGGGATGGAGTGGGAACATCCCCAGGGCATGGAATGGGAACATCCAGTAGGGATGGACTGGGAATATCCAGTAGGGATGGACTGGGAATATCCAGTAGGGATGGAATGGGAATGTCCAGTAGGGATGGAATGGGAATGTCCAGTAGGGATGGACCAGGAGCATCCAGTAGGGATGGAATGGGATCATCCACAGGATATGGAATGGGAACATCCACAGGATATGGAATGGGAACATCCCCAGGGGCTGGACTGGGAACATCCTCAGGGGATGGACCAGGAGCATCCAGTAGGGATGGAATGGGAACATCCCCAGGGCATGGAATGGGATCATCCCTGGGGGATGGAATGGGAACATCCCCAGGGGATGGACTGGGAACATCCCCAGGGGATGGACTGGGAACATCCAGTAGGGATGGAATGGGAACATCCCCAGGGGATGGACTGGTAACATCCCCAGGGGATGGACTGGGAACATCCCCAGGGACTGGACTGGGAACATCCAGTAGGGATGGAATGGGAACATCCCCAGGGCATGGAATGGGAACATCCAGTAGGGATGGAATGGGAATGTCCCCAGGGGATGGACTGGGAACATCTCCTGGAACTGGACTGGGAACATCCACAGGGACTGGACTGGGACCATCCCAGCTCGGTGCCGGTGCCGCGGGCAGCAGGGAAGGATCCCGGCAGGACACGGATCCAGCTCCCTCCCCGCTCCCTCCCCATCCCGGCAGCTCCCGGCGCTCTCCAGACGTTCAAGCCCGGACACACCGGGCCCGTCCTCCCGCAGTTCCAAGGAGGGAAAGGCACAGAGAGGGGAATTCCCGCCTGGCACCGCTCCCACCGCCATGGGTGGGCACCCCCCGGGATCCAGGGCAGCTCCTGCATCCACAAGAAACATTCCCGGGCTCCACCCGGCTCTGCGCTGCCGGGACGCGCCCGCCCGGCTCCCTCCGGGATCCAACCGGGCTCCGGCCGGGATCCAGCCGGGATCGGAGCGTCGCCGACAGAGCCGGGAGAGGGAAAAGCCGGCTGGAATTCCCGGGAATGGCCGCGGCACCGGGGATGGGAATAACGGCCGGGCAGGGAGTTGTGCTTCCCGACGTTTGTGTATCCCTGGATCCGTGGGTGGGATGGGGGCTCTGGGCACCGGGGGATTTTCCCTCCACCCTCTGGGTGTTCCAGGCTTGGATAACTCGGTTGTGGTGGATCCCTGGGATTCCTGAGGGGATGAGCAGCCCCGGATCTGCTGTGGACACCGGGAGAGGCAGGGAATGTCTCCTTTTCCTATTTTCCCCAATCCAAGGGGTTTCTCCCTGTTCCCTCCTGTTGGTGCCGACAGGGAATGTGTCTCCTTTTCCCCATTTTCCCTGATTTCCCCAAATCCAAGGGGTTTCTCCCTGTTCACTCCTGTTGGTGCAGGCAGGGAATGTGTCTCCTTTTTCCCATTTTCCCAATTTCCCCCAATCCAAGGGGTTTCTCCCTGTTCCCTCCTGTTGGTGCCGACAGGGAATGTGTCTCCTTTTCCCCATTTTCCCTGATTTCCCCAAATCCAGGGGGTTTCTCCCTGTTCCCTCCCGTTGGTGCACCCGTGCCAGCCCCTCCTGCTCCCAGGAGTCCAAAGAGGATTTGGGCAGCGAAGGAAAACCCCAAGGAGCTTTGGGGATTAGGACTGGGCTCAGGGGATGAAGGGGACTCGATCCCAGCCCAAATCCCAGGCACCTGGAAGAGCTCCAAGGCTGGAAGTTGGATCCAGTGCTCCCCTCTCCCTCAGTGCCCAACCCTGGGATGGGAACTGAATCCCAGGATGGGCCAGAATGGAATTATCCAGGCCCGGGATGGGTTGTATCCAGTCCTGGGAGGGACATCCCAATCCCTTTCCAATCCCACACTGCCAGGAGACGGAAAGGTGGGAATTAGGAAGGGGGAAACCATCAGGGGATGCTCCGAGCCCGGAGTTGGGATCAGATCCTGCATCCCAGGGCATCTCCCAGCCCCGGGAATGAGGGGCTGTGGTGTCACTTTGGGATGCTCCTTCTCCATCCCTCTGTGGCAGCTCCGGGATGAGCCCCGGGATCTGATCCCCCCCAATTCCCAACCCCTCCGAGGTTTTCCTGGAGGCTGCTCCCATGTTCCCAAATCCTCTTGGTTTAATAGGATTAAAAAGCTTTTAAACAAACAGCCCCCTCACCTCTGCCCGGGGAGGGAGGGGGAAGATGTTCCCGGGGAGGGCTGGATAAGGAGCTCGGAGCAGGATTTGGGAGAGATAAAGGGGCCAAATCCCAAAATCCCGACCTGGACAAGCAGCCCTGTGGGATCAGCTCCCTGCCATCCCTGGGGACACCCCCTCCACCCCAATTTGGGGGTCCTCTTTCCCTGATCCATGGAAAATCCTGCTCGGAGGTGGTTCCAACCTCCACGGGGGGTCCCGGGGACGCCTCCCCGAGACTTGAAATGAGAAATTGGGAATAAATAAGGATGGGAAAGTAAACTGGGAGAGGAAAAACCGGGAATGGAGCCTCCCCTCATCATCCAGGCCCTCGAAGGGGGGGGGTGTCACAACCTCCTGGAGCCCCGTTTGCCTCCCCAGGCTGATCCAATTATCCCAAATGATTCCGTTTGGGTTTTCCCGGCTGGGACACAGGGCCGGGAATCAGGAGAGGGGGAGCAAGAGGGGACAAACCCTCTCTCCATCGCTGTGTCCCATCGCTCCCAGATCTTTTTTATTCCCGTTTTTTTTGGGGGGGCTGAATCGGGAATCAGGCACTGGAGGGACCCACCCAGGGCCGGGAAAGGGGCTCAAACAAGAAGGAGTTTTCCTTTGGACCCCCAAACACCCCCTCCCGCTGCTCCCCCCACCCTCCCCATAAGCAGATTTGGGCTTAAAACCTCCCTCCCCCTTCACCCCTTCCTTTATATCCCGGGAGATGCTCCCGGAGACCCTCAGTGGGATTTTCCAGCCCGGGAAAAGCCCCTCAGGAGCTGCAGGTGAGTGAGGAGGGGAGGGGTTGGGACCCCCAATCCCGGGATCCACCGGGAAGGAGCTGGAGCCGGAGTTTGGAGGATTCCCAGAGGCTGCGTGGATCTCCCGGGTCCTGGGTGAATCCCGGGGGCTGGAGGAATCCCTCAGGTCCTGGGGAATCCCTCAGGTCCTGAGTGAGTCCTGGGGATGGAGGAATCCCTCAGGTCCTGGGGAATCCCTCAGGTCCTGGATGAATCCCTGAGGTCCTGGATGAATCCCAGGGACTAGATGAATCCCCCAGGTCCTGGGTGAATCCTGGGGGCTGGATGGATCCCTGAGGTCCTGGGGAAGCCCCAGGTCCTGGGTGAGTCCCCCCATCTCGGATGGATCCCGGGTCCTGGGTGGATCCCGGGTCCTGGGTGAATCCCGGGGGCTGGATGAATCCCCCAGGTTCTGGATGAACCCCCCAGATCCTGGTGAATCCCCCAGCTCCTGGTGAATCCCTCAGGTCCTGGGTGAGTCCCCCCAGTGCCGGATGGATCCCGGGTGGATCCCGGGTGGATCCCGGGTGGATCCCGGTGCCAGGTTCTGGTTCTCCCCCCGGGGCTCCTCTGCTTTGCCCCCCCAGGCCGGCGGATGCCGCGGGAATACCTGGCCCAGGTGATGCCCGTCCTGCCCGGCCCCTCCCGGGCATCAGGTGAGAGGAGCTGCCCGTCCTTCCCGGTCCTTCCCGACCCTCCCGGGTGCCAGGAGAGCTCCCGGGGGATCCCCGCCGGGCCTTGGGGTGGGCGGGGGTGAAGGACCCCTTTGAGCCCCCCAGTTTTCCACCCGTCCCTTCCCTGCAGTCCCTCAGGCTGGCACAGGACCATCCCCATCCTCCTTGGACATTCCCTGGGATCTGGGAAGGGGTGGGAGCTCCTTTCCCTCGGGGTGCCACCCCCGAATCCCCCACCCCGAGCCCTGAGCGTTCCCCCCCCGACCCCGCAGTGCCCCCGTTCCCCGACTGGTCGCCCCGAGGCGAGTCCAGCCCGGGCTCCAGGCAGATCCAGCTGTGGCACTTCATCCTGGAGCTGCTGGAGAAGGAGGAATTCCGCCACGTCATCGCCTGGCAGCGGGGAGGGGACGGCGAGTTCGTCATCAAGGACCCCGAGGAGGTGGCCCGGCTGTGGGGGAGGAGGAAGCGCAAACCCCAAATGAACTACGACAAGCTCAGCAGGGCCCTCAGGTGCCGCGGGGACCCCAAAACGGGGACCCCAACCCTCGCCGGGGGGCTGCGACCCCCCCGTTAACCCCCGTTTGCTCCCCCCCCCCCAGGTATTACTACAACAAGCACATCCTGCACAAATCCAAGGGCAAACGCTTCACCTACAAGTTCAACTTCCCCAAACTCCTGTTCCTCGGGTGGGATTCCTGCTGCCCACCCTGGCACCCCCCGGCCGTGCCCGGACAGGTAGAGGGAGGGGGGGG
>NW_020938757.1:20621-22243 GCF_003984885.1 Neopelma chrysocephalum
GCTTCCCAGTGTCCCAGGGAAAGGGGGATGTGATCCAGTGGGATAAATCCCTGGAAAAACCCCCTTTGCTCTTGGAACTGGGACTTCAGGAATTGTGGGTCTCTGGACAAAGAGCTTCCCACTATTCCAGGGAAAGGGGGATGTGATCCAGTGGGATAAACCCCTGGAAAAACCCCCTTTGCTCTCGGAACTGGGACTTTGGGAATTGTGGGTCTCTTGGACAAGGAGCTTCCCAGTGTTCCAGGGAAAGGGGGATGTGATCCAGTGGGATAAACCCTTGGAAAAAACCCCTTTGCTC
Organism: Neopelma chrysocephalum; assembly: GCF_003984885.1. Lineage (NCBI taxonomy): Eukaryota > Metazoa > Chordata > Aves > Passeriformes > Pipridae > Neopelma > Neopelma chrysocephalum. The sequence goes on from NW_020938757.1 coordinate 20,920, forward strand.
TCGGAACTGGGACTTCAGGAATTGTGGGTCTCTTGGACCAGGAGCTTCCCGGTGTCCCTGGCACGGTGGGATCCCTGGAATCCACAGCATCCCTTCCATGTGGGCTTTGTTCCCAAAAAAAAGAGGGTTTGTTTTCCCTGGAAAAGCCGATCCAGGGAATTGGGGGGTGGCTGAGGAGCCACTTGTGCCGGGGGGAAGTTTGGGGTGTTGGTTGTCCTTCTCCAAGGAGTTTTTCCACCTGGTTTTGGGCAAGGATGGGCTGGGATGGATCCCAAAAAACCACCTCACCCCTGTTCCCTTCCCTCTGAAACGTGAATTAGTTGGAAAACTCATCCCTGAGGCTCCCGTGGAGCCGGGATTGAGGAGCTGCTGAATTCCAGCCCCAGCTGCTGAATTCCAGCCCCATCCCAGGTGGGAAAGGGGCAGGATGAGGCCTCGGCCGCCTGACTTTTCCAGGGATTAAGGCTCTCTCTGCTCCCTAAATAGCCACAGGCTCCGGCTCTCCTTAAGGTCAGGAGCCTGCAGTGCCCTGGCTGGGAGTTGCTCGGGGCCGGGAGGAATTCCTGGAAAATTAGCAAAATTCCCTGGAAAACGGGATCGTTTCAAAAAAATAATTAAAAAAATGGGATAATTGGAGTGATTTCCCCCTGGAAAACCAGCAGCTCCTGCTTTCCTGTTCCAGCAGTGGCACAGGGATGGGCACAGGGATGTCCAAGGAATAGGGAGGCTCCCAGGAATTGTGGATTCCCAACCCCTGGAAGTGTCCAAGGCCAGGTTGGAGCAACCTGGGATAGTGGGAAGTGTCCCTTTGGAACTGGGTGATCCTTAAGGATCCAGGATTCCATGTGCTGGTTTTGATTGGATATTAGGGATAAGGTGGGAAGGCCCTGGCAGGGGTTGCCCATGGAATTGGGGATTCCCCATCCCTGGGAAATGTCCAAGGCCAGGTTGGAGCAACCTGGGATAGCGGGAAGTGTCCGTTGGGAACCGGGTGATCCTTAAGGTCCCCTTCCCGACCCATCCCATTCCATAACTCCATGACCCTCTTCCCAGACAGGTCCTGATCCTCCCTGCTGCAGGGATATGTGGCTTTTTATTTTAGGAAAAACCTTGGGAAGGAAAACCATCCCTCCGGGCCAGGTTATTCCATATCTGGCTCCGGGATTTCTCATCCCGGGAGCGCCGTCGGTGCCGGACAAACCAGCTCTGCCAGTCCCTGTTTTCCAGTGGCTCCGTTAATCATTACCCTGCCCTGCCTGGGAGAGCCCTGGGAAACTGGGAATTGGGAGCTGGGAGAGCTCCTGGAAGGCGGGAATTGGGAGCT
>NW_020938758.1:0-3595 GCF_003984885.1 Neopelma chrysocephalum
GGGAACGGTTGTTCATCCAGAGGGTGTTTGGGGTGGAAATTAGGGAATGGTCGTTCACCCAGAGGGGTGGAAATTAGGGAACGGTCGTTTATCCAGAGGGGTGGAAATTAGGGAATGGTCGTTCTCCCAGAGGGTGTTTGGGCACCGGAAGAGGCTCCACACGGTCCCGGGAGCTCCAGGAGTGTTGGGACGACGCTCCCAGGGAATTCCTGGGGCCGTGCAGGGCCGGGCAGCCGGGCCGGATGATCCCAGCGTGTCCCTGCCCTGACTGTGTGATTCCCTACCCCAGGTGTTGTCCCCCAGAGCGCTCCCCCCGTGCCCACGGCCTCGTCCCGCTTCCACTTCCCTCCGCTGGACGCCCACTCTCCCACCGAGGATTCCCAGCCCGGGGGCCGCTTCCCCGGCGGTTCCCTGGGCCCGGGATCCACCCCGGAGGCTCTGGGGGACGGCGGCGGCGGCGACAGGAAGCCGGAGGTGCCGGAGCTGCTGGAGGATTCCTCCTCGGATTGGCGCCGGGGGGGAGTGGATCTGCTGGCCCCCCACGCCGGCGGCGGCGGCGGCGGGAGCGTCGCCCACCCCAAGCGCAAGCCCGACATCGTCCTGCCGCTGTTCTCCCGGCCCGGGATGTTCCCGGATCCTCACAGCCCCTTCGCCGTGTCGCCGCTGCCGGGCCGCGGGGGGGTCCTCAACGTGCCCATCTCGCCGGCGCTGTCGCTGACGCCCACCCTGTTCTCCTACAGCCCCTCGCCGGGGCTCAGCCCCTTCACCGGCAGCAGCTGCTTCTCCTTCAACCCCGAGGAGATGAAACACTACCTGCATTCCCAGGCCTGCTCCGTGTTCAACTACCACCTGAGCCCGCGGACTTTCCCCCGCTACCCGCTGGTGGTGCCGCCGCTGCAGTGCCAGGTGCCCCTGGAGGAGCAGCCCCAGTTCCCCATCAAGCTCCAGCCGCCTCCCGCCGGCCGGAAAAACAGGGAGAGGCTGGAAAGCGCCGAGGAAGCGGCTCAGCTCAGGGTGAAGGTGGAACCCGCCGCCGACAAGGAGCCCCCCCGAGGAGGCCACCAAGGGCAAGGACGGAGGAGAGAGGAGGGAAGAAGGTTCCGGAGCGGAGGAAGGGAAGTTGGGGCCGGTGTTCGCCCGCCCGGCCGCCCCGTCCTGGCTGCCCCCGGCACCCACCCAGCCCGGTGCGTCCTCCTCCTCCTCCTCCTCGGAAGAGCCCCCGGAGCAGCCGGGGGAGAGCGGCGTGGATAAACCCCCCCGGGATCCCTGCGGAGAGGCGGGAGCTCAGGAGAAGAGGGAGGACGCCCTGATGCCCCCGAAGCTGCGCCTGAAGCGCCGCTGGAACGGGGACAGGCAGGCGGAGCCGCCCGAGGAGAACGGCCTCTGGAACGGCCCCAACAACATCCCCAAGGCCGTGGCGGCCGCCGCCGCCTCCGACACCTAATCCCGGGATCTGGGGAGAGCATCCAGGGATTTATGTAGCAGAGGTTGTTGCAGAGCGTGGGGAGGGGAGCGGGGAGGTGGGGTGGGACGGGTGGGACGCGGGGGGGGGTGTTAGAGCCTGGTTTTGGGAATTCTAGGAATTCTGGGGAGGGGTGGGAGGGGAGGGGGGGGTTGTGTTCTCTTTGTTTTCGTTGTTGACTCGCAGGTGAGACGCCGGGGGGTTGTTCCCGCTCCGGGGTTGTTCCCGCTGCTCCGGGGTTGTTCCCGCTGCTCCTCCGTCGTCATTCCCGGGCTTTCCCGGCTTGAGCTCCGGGCCTGGCACGGACTCCTGAGGGGGGTTGAGGCCTTTTCTTCCCCGGGGATGGAGGAATTCCAGACGTGGTCTATTTTGGTGTTTATAGCAGCAGGAATCTCCAAATCCATGTAATTCCCTGGGGGTTTTTTTTATATATATATATATATATATTTCCACGGAGCGTGCGATGGCGGGAGAGGAATTCCCGGCTTTGCATCCGCCTCTGGAGCTGAGGGGGGGACTGGGATGAGGGAATATTGCACTGTCCTTGGAGCAGGGGGAAGGATTCAGGAAGACACGACTGAGAAAATCAGGATGCTGCCGGAGCGGGAGAGCCGCTCTCTCTCTCTCTCTCCCTCTCTCTCTCTCCCGGAGAGGGATCCGCATTCCCGGCTCTCCGGGATCTGCATTCCCGGCTCTCCGGGAGATCCTTCTTTTCGCCTTGTTTTTTGTGTTTTTTTCCTGCAGAAGCCATGAGCAAAAACTCTTCAAATCCTTCAGGGAATTGGGAGCGGGAACGGGATGTCAAAAACTTAACCCAATGCCTTTAACAGACGCATTAAAATGTACCCGGGGCGAGGGGGGTTTTTTTTTTTTCCCAAAAAACCCCCCTTCCCTCCCTTCTCCCAAATCGCGCGGGTGGAATTTGGGAGCGACGGGAAGATTGGAACGTCGGAATGATTGTGGTGGAGCGGGAATGCCGCCGGAATCGCCCCGGGAATGCCGGGAGCCTTGGTGACTCCATTCCCTTTGTTCGGATCCCCTATCACCTTGACTCATGCCTTAAACTACGTGTGGACTTGGATCCCGGCGGGATCTGGCCACGGGAGCGCTTGGATTTCATGGGTTTTCATGGATTTTCATGGATTTTCATGGATTTTCGTGGATGTTGCCCCCGATGCCGGAGCGGCGGCCGCGTCTCCCGGCGTAAATCCCGCTGTATTTTTTGCTACAATCCTCCTGTTTCCCTACTCGGCCACATTCCCTCGGGAATGCGCTCCCATCCCGGCATCGGGATGAACCCCTCGATGATTCCTCGGAAAGGAGCTTTGGGAAACCCGCCGGTCTCTACGAGGACGGAGCCGCATCCCGAGGGGAGGATTCCCAAGGGGAGGATTCCCGGGGGAGCTGCTCCCGGGGGAGCGTCAGGAGCACAGTTTGGAAGTGGAATTCAGGCAGGGATTCGGGGCTGCTGGGATGAGATGCCGGGAGTCGGAGCGATCCTGGAAGTCGGGAGCGATCCCGGGAGTCGGGAGCGATCCCGGGAAGTCGGATCCTGTGAGACCTGGATGGGCTCTGGATTCCCGGAGTGTGGAGGAAAACGGGATATGAGGAGCCTTTGGATCATCTCCCCCCCCCCAACCCTGCAGAGGGTGTCCAGGAGTGAACTCAGGAATTAGAAAACACGAGGCCTTTCCCGATTCCCGGCTTTGATCCATATCCTCCAAGTGCCGGAGCCCGTCGGGAATTTGGGAATTCTGGGGCCGGGATCGGCCCCGCCCCTTCGTTCGAGGCAAAAAAACAAAACAAAAAAAACCCATAAAAAAAGTAGAAATTGGTTTGCCTTTAAAATTTAAAAGTTTGGAATGATGGAGGGGGGGGGTTGGGGAAGAGGGTGGGAAAAGGGGGTGGGAATTGTTTTTCCATAGCCATTGCACTGCAAAAAAAAAAAGCGGGAGCTCCACGTTCAGGGATAAAGGATTCCCGTTCTCAGGAAGAGCGGATCAGCCACCGGATCGGGGGGGGGGGGCCTCAGAGCCCCCCCCCCCTCGGGATCCCAACCGGACTTCCCGTTGCCTGGAAAAGCCTGGGAAGAGGAGGAGGAAGAGGAGGAGGAAGAGGAGGAGGAGGAAGAGG
>NW_020938758.1:3695-9391 GCF_003984885.1 Neopelma chrysocephalum
CCCCCCCCCCTCGGGATCCCAACCGGACTTCCCGTTGCCTGGAAAAGCCTGGGAAGAGGAGGAGGAAGAGGAGGAGGAGGAAGAGGAGGAGGGCGCTTATAAATACATTTTAAAATAATCGATTTAAAAGAGAAAAAAAAAAACACAAAAAAAATAATAAAAAATATATATATTCCGATGTGCCAAAATCTTTAAACTTGTAAAAAAGTTTTTAAGTGGTTTTGAGATCTCCACGTCCACCTGTAATGAATTAATCAAGAGCATGTTAATTGTTTAAAAACCATTTTTTTTTTCTGTTTGTTCGTTCGTTCGTTCGTTTGTTGGGGGTTTGTTGTTTTTTTTTTTTTGAGCTTTCTTTAGTTGGTAGAGAAAATCCGTAGGGAAAAAAGAGACTTTTTGAACGGGACAATCGGCAGCAAGGCCAAGGTTTTATTATTATTTTTTTTTGGGAATTCAAACCATCCAGGTGGGACAGGGGAGGATGCAAAGAGCCCTGTCCCCCTCCCAAATCCGGGTGGGAAGAGGAGGAGGAAGAAGAAGAGGAGGAGGAAGAAGAGCCCCTTTCCAGGAGCATTAACGGGGCCCTCGCTCGGTTGTCCCTCGGTTGTTTTTTTTTATTTATTCCATAATTATGTTTTTAAAGCTAATTTTTTCCGTTGGGTTTTTTTTTCTCTCTCTCTCTCTCTCTCTCTATTTTTTTGTCTTCTGGATCCTGGTGGGGTTTTAAAAAAAAACAAAACCAACACAACGAGGAATTTTCTTTTGGTTTGCTGAAAATAATCATAATCAGTTTAACGAGGAGAAAAAACATTGATTTCTTTAGTGCTTTTAAGGCGACTTTATTAAGTTAGAAAAGGGGGTTTTTTTGAGGTTTTTTTTCGAAAATCACTTTTCCTGAGGCATGTTCTTTGACTTTCCTGGAGTTGATTCCGCAGGGATTAGTGAGGATACATAACCCAGAGCCTGGGATTGAACGTGTGTGTCCATGTACATACCATGTAAAGTAGTTAAATACTCCATTGTGCAGTGCCTTTAGACGTTCCACTTTCTATAAAGTCTTCGAGGAAACAAAAAAAAAAGAAAAAAAAGGTTGCATATATATATTATATATATATATGATGTAATGTTATAGAAATATATGTATAATATACATATTTTTTTCCAGGGGTATCTGATAGCTCTGTATTTTGTTATGGAAGTTGAAAGAAAACAAAAAGTATTTTACCTCAAATTAAAAAGTTAAATAAACCTTTTAACAAAGTTGGTGCTGCTGGGCTTCGGTTCTTGGGGAGGGGGAAATTTGGGGGGGGGGGGGGGCTTTCCAAAGTTTTCCCAAGGCTGAGGGTGGAGTGGGAACATCTCCTAGGGATGGACTGGGAATATCTCCTAGGGATGGACCGGGAGCATTCAGTAGGGATGGAATGGGATCATCCCCGGGGGATGGACTGGGAACATCCACAGGGCATGGAATGGGAACATCCCCAGGGACTGGACTGGGAACATCCCCAGGGACTGGACTGGGAACATCCCCAGGGCATGGAAGGGGAACATCTAGTAGGGATGGAATGGGAACATCCCCAGGGCATGGACCGGGAGCATCCAGTAGGGATGGAATGGGATCATCCCCAGGGGATGGACTGGGAACATCCTCAGGGGATGGACCAGGAGCATCCAGTAGGGATGGAATGGGAACATCCCCAGGGCATGGAATGGGATCATCCCTGGGGGATGGAATGGGAACATCCCCAGGGGATGGACTGGGAACATCCCCAGGGGATGGACTGGGAACATCCAGTAGGGATGGAATGGGAACATCCCCAGGGGATGGACTGGTAACATCCCCAGGGGATGGACTGGGAACATCCCCAGGGACTGGACTGGGAACATCCAGTAGGGATGGAATGGGAACATCCCCAGGGCATGGAATGGGAACATCCAGTAGGGATGGAATGGGAATGTCCCCAGGGGATGGACTGGGAACATCTCCTGGAACTGGACTGGGAACATCCACAGGGACTGGACTGGGACCATCCCAGCTCGGTGCCGGTGCCGCGGGCAGCAGGGAAGGATCCCGGCAGGACACGGATCCAGCTCCCTCCCCGCTCCCTCCCCATCCCGGCAGCTCCCGGCGCTCTCCAGACGTTCAAGCCCGGACACACCGGGCCCGTCCTCCCGCAGTTCCAAGGAGGGAAAGGCACAGAGAGGGGAATTCCCGCCTGGCACCGCTCCCACCGCCATGGGTGGGCACCCCCCGGGATCCAGGGCAGCTCCTGCATCCACAAGAAACATTCCCGGGCTCCACCCGGCTCTGCGCTGCCGGGACGCGCCCGCCCGGCTCCCACCGGGATCCAACCGGGCTCCGGCCGGGATCCAGCCGGGATCGGAGCGTCGCCGACAGAGCCGGGAGAGGGAAAAGCCGGCTGGAATTCCCGGGAATGGCCGCGGCACCGGGGATGGGAATAACGGCCTGGCAGGGAGTTGTGCTTCCCGACGTTTGTGTATCCCTGGATCCGTGGGTGGGATGGGGGCTCTGGGCACCGGGGGATTTTCCCTCCACCCTCTGGGTGTTCCAGGCTTGGATAACTCGGTTGTGGTGGATCCCCGGGATTCCTGAGGGGATGAGCAGCCCCGGATCTGCTGTGGACACCAGGAGAGGCAGGGAATGTCTCCTTTTCCTATTTTCCCCAATCCAAGGGTTTCTCCCTGTTCTCTCCCCTTGGTGCCGACAGGGAATGTGTCTCCTTTTCCCCATTTTCCCTGATTTCCCCAAATCCAAGGGGTTTCTCCCTGTTCACTCCTGTTGGTGCCGACAGGGAATGTGTCTCCTTTTCCCCATTTTCCCTGATTTCCCCAAATCCAGGGGGTTTCTCCCCGTTCCCTCCCGTTGGTGCACCCGTGCCAGCCCCTCCTGCTCCCAGGAGTCCAAAGAGGATTTGGGCAGCGAAGGAAAACCCCAAGGAGCTTTGGGGATTAGGACTGGGCTCAGGGGATGAAGGGGACTCGATCCCAGCCCAAATCCCAGGCACCTGGAAGAGCTCCAAGGCTGGAAGTTGGATCCAGTGCTCCCCTCTCCCTCAGTGCCCAACCCTGGGATGGGAACTGAATCCCAGGATGGGCCAGAATGGAATTATCCAGGCCCGGGATGGGTTGTATCCAGTCCTGGGAGGGACATCCCAATCCCTTTCCAATCCCACACTGCCAGGAGACGGAAAGGTGGGAATTAGGAAGGGGGAAACCATCAGGGGATGCTCCGAGCCCGGAGTTGGGATCACATCCTGCATCCCAGGGCATCTCCCAGCCCCGGGAATGAGGGGCTGTGATGCCACTTTGGGATGCTCCTTCTCCATCCCTCTGTGGCAGCTCCGGGATGAGCCCCGGGATCTGATCCCCCCCAATTCCCAACCCCTCCGAGGTTTTCCCGGAGGCTGCTCCCATGTTCCCAAATCCTCTTGGTTTAATAGGATTAAAAAGCTTTTAAACAAACAGCCCCCTCACCTCTGCCCGGGGAGGGAGGGGGAAGATGTTCCCGGGGAGGGCTGGATAAGGAGCTCGGAGCAGGATTTGGGAGAGATAAAGGGGCCAAATCCCAAAATCCCGACCTGGACAAGCAGCCCTGTGGGATCAGCTCCCTGCCATCCCTGGGGACACCCCCTCCACCCCAATTTGGGGGTCCTCTTTCCCTGATCCATGGAAAATCCTGCTCGGAGGTGGTTCCAACCTCCACGGGGGGTCCCGGGGACGCCTCCCCGAGACTTGAAATGAGAAATTGGGAATAAATAAGGATGGGAAAGTAAACTGGGAGAGGAAAAACCGGGAATGGAGCCTCCCCTCATCATCCAGGCCCTCGAAGGGGGGGGGTGTCACAACCTCCCGGAGCCCCGTTTGCCTCCCCAGGCTGATCCAATTATCCCAAATGATTCCGTTTGGGTTTTCCCGGCTGGGACACAGGGCCGGGAATCAGGAGAGGGGGAGCAAGAGGGGACAAACCCTCTCTCCATCGCTGTGTCCCATCGCTCCCAGATCTTTTTTATTCCCGTTTTTTTGGGGGGGCTGAATCGGGAATCAGGCACTGGAGGGACCCACCCAGGGCCGGGAAAGGGGCTCAAACAAGAAGGATTTTTCCTTTGGACCCCCAAACACCCCCTCCCGCTGCTCCCCCCACCCTCCCCATAAGCAGATTTGGGCTTAAAACCTCCCTCCCCCTTCACCCCTTCCTTTATATCCCGGGAGATGCTCCCGGAGACCCTCAGTGGGATTTTCCAGCCCGGGAAAAGCCCCTCGGGAGCTGCAGGTGAGTGAGGAGGGGAGGGGTTGGGACCCCCAATCCCGGGATCCACCGGGAAGGAGCTGGAGCCGGAGTTTGGAGGATTCCCGGAGGCTGGGTGGATCTCCCGGGTCCTGGGTGAATCCCGGGGGCTGGATGGATCCCTCAGGTCCTGGGGAATCCCTCAGGTCCTGAGTGAGTCCTGGGGATGGAGGAATCCCTCAGGTCCTGGGGAATCCCTCAGGTCCTGGATGAATCCCTGAGGTCCTGGATGAATCCCAGGGACTGGATGAATCCCCCAGGTCCTGGGTGAATCCTGGGGGCTGGATGGATCCCTGAGGTCCTGGGGAAGCCCCAGGTCCTGGGTGAGTCCCCCCATCCCGGATGGATCCCGGGTCCTGGGTGGATCCCGGGTCCTGGGTGAATCCCGGGGGCTGGATGAATCCCCCAGGTTCTGGATGAACCCCCCAGATCCTGGTGAATCCCTCAGGTCCTGGGTGAGTGCCCCCAGTGCCGGATGGATCCCGGGTGGATCCCGGTGCCAGGTTCTCCCCCCGGGGCTCCTCTGCTTTGCCCCCCCAGGCCGGCGGATGCCGCGGGAATACCTGGCCCAGGTGATGCCCGTCCTGCCCGGCCCCTCCCGGGCATCAGGTGAGAGGAGCTGCCCGTCCTTCCCGGTCCTTCCCGGTCCTTCCCGACCCTCCCGGGTGCCAGGAGAGCTCCCGGGGGATCCCCGCCGGGCCTTGGGGTGGGCGGGGGTGAAGGACCCCTTTGAGCCCCCCAGTTTTCCACCCGTCCCTTCCCTGCAGCCCCTCAGGCTGGCACAGGACCATCCCCATCCTCCTTGGACATTCCCTGGGATCTGGGAAGGGGGGGGGAGCTCCTTTCCCTCGGGGTGACACCCCCGAATTCCCCCCCACGAGCCCTGAGCGTTCCCCCCCCGACCCCGCAGTGCCCCCGTTCCCCGACTGGTCGCCCCGAGGCGAGTCCAGCCCGGGCTCCAGGCAGATCCAGCTGTGGCACTTCATCCTGGAGCTGCTGGAGAAGGAGGAATTCCGCCACGTCATCGCCTGGCAGCGGGGAGGGGACGGCGAGTTCGTCATCAAGGACCCCGAGGAGGTGGCCCGGCTGTGGGGGAGGAGGAAGCGCAAACCCCAAATGAACTACGACAAGCTCAGCAGGGCCCTCAGGTGCCGCGGGGACCCCAAAACGGGGACCCCAACCCTCGCCGGGGGGCTGCGACCCCCCCGTTAACCCCCGTTTGCTCCCCCCCCCCCAGGTATTACTACAACAAGCACATCCTGCACAAATCCAAGGGCAAACGCTTCACCTACAAGTTCAACTTCCCCAAACTCCTGTTCCTCGGGTGGGATTCCTGCTGCCCACCCTGGCACCCCCCGGCCGTGCCCGGACAGGTAGAGGGAGGGGGGGG
>NW_020938758.1:14391-16013 GCF_003984885.1 Neopelma chrysocephalum
GCTTCCCAGTGTCCCAGGGAAAGGGGGATGTGATCCAGTGGGATAAATCCCTGGAAAAACCCCCTTTGCTCTTGGAACTGGGACTTCAGGAATTGTGGGTCTCTGGACAAAGAGCTTCCCACTATTCCAGGGAAAGGGGGATGTGATCCAGTGGGATAAACCCCTGGAAAAACCCCTTTTGCTCTCGGAACTGGGACTTTGGGAATTGTGGGTCTCTTGGACAAGGAGCTTCCCAGTGTTCCAGGGAAAGGGGGATGTGATCCAGTGGGATAAACCCTTGGAAAAAACCCCTTTGCTCTCGGAACTGGGACTTCGGGAATTGTGGGTCTCTTGGACCAGGAGCTTCCCGGTGTCCCTGGCACGGTGGGATCCCTGGAATCCACAGCATCCCTTCCATGTGGGCTTTGTTCCCAAAAAAAAGAGGGTTTGTTTTCCCTGGAAAAGCCGATCCAGGGAATTGGAGGGTGGCTGAGGAGCCACTTGTGCCGGGGGGAAGTTTGGGGTGTTGGTTGTCCTTCTCCAAGGAGTTTTTCCACCTGGTTTTGGGCAAGGATGGGCTGGGATGGATCCCAAAAAACCACCTCACCCCTGTTCCCTTCCCTCTGAAACGTGAATTAGTTGGAAAACTCATCCCTGAGGCTCCCGTGGAGCCGGGATTGAGGAGCTGCTGAATTCCAGCCCCAGCTGCTGAATTCCAGCCCCATCCCAGGTGGGAAAGGGGCAGGATGAGGCCTCGGCCGCCTGACTTTTCCAGGGATTAAGGCTCTCTCTGCTCCCTAAATAGCCACAGGCTCCGGCTCTCCTTAAGGTCAGGAGCCTGCAGTGCCCTGGCTGGGAGTTGCTCGGGGCCGGGAGGAATTCCTGGAAAATTAGCAAAATTCCCTGGAAAACGGGATAGTTTCAAAAAAATAATTAAAAAAATGGGATAATTGGAGTGATTTCCCCCTGGAAAACCAGCAGCTCCTGCTTTCCTGTTCCAGCAGTGGCACAGGGATGGGCACAGGGATGTCCAAGGAATAGGGAGGCTCCCAGGAATTGTGGATTCCCAACCCCTGGAAGTGTCCAAGGCCAGGTTGGAGCAACCTGGGATAGTGGGAAGTGTCCCTTTGGAACTGGGTGATCCTTAAGGATCCAGGATTCCATGTGCTGGTTTTGATTGGATATTAGGGATAAGGTGGGAAGGCCCTGGCAGGGGTTGCCCATGGAATTGTGGATTCCCCATCCCTGGAAAATGTCCAAGGCCAGGCTGGAGCAACCTGGGATAGCGGGAAGTGTCCGTTGGGAACCGGGTGATCCTTAAGGTCCCCTTCCCGACCCATCCCATTCCATAACTCCATGACCCTCTTCCCAGACAGGTCCTGATCCTCCCTGCTGCAGGGATATGTGGCTTTTTATTTTAGGAAAAACCTTGGGAAGGAAAACCATCCCTCCGGGCCAGGTTATTCCATATCTCACTCCGGGATTTCTCATCCCGGGAGCGCCGTCGGTGCCGGACAAACCAGCTCTGCCAGTCCCTGTTTTCCAGTGGCTCCGTTAATCATTACCCTGCCCTGCCTGGGAGAGCCCTGGGAAACTGGGAATTGGGAGCTGGGAGAGCTCCTGGAAGGCGGGAATTGGGAGCT
>NW_020938759.1:0-2751 GCF_003984885.1 Neopelma chrysocephalum
TATATATCCCCATTTTTTTCATATATATCCCCATTTTTTCCATATATATCCCCATTTTTTCTGTATATATCCCCATTTTTTCCATATATATCCCCATTTTTTCCATATATATCCCCATTTTTTCTGTATATATCCCCTTTTTTTCCATATAAATCCCCAGAGCAGGAAAAACAGGCAAAAATCCAGGAAAACAACCCCAGAGTAGGAAAAACAGGGAAAAAAATCCGGGAAAACAACCCCGGAGCCGGAATCCTGGAGGTGCAGGACGTGGCTCCAGCTGCCACTTCAGGGACCGGGATCGTGGGGGGATCCAGGGTTTTGGGGCGGGATTTGGATGCCCTAAAAAGGTTCCAGAGTGAAATTCCTTCGGGCCAGAGCAGGAAAAACAGGGAAAAATCTGGGAAAACAACCCCAGAGCAGGAATCCTGGAGGTGCAGGATGCAGGACGTGGCTCCAGCTGCCACTTCAGGGACTGGGATTGGGGAATTCTGGTTTTTGGGGTGGGATTTGGACATGGGGAAAAGGCTCCAGAGCGAAATTCCTTCGGGACAACAAAATCCCTTCCGGCCAGAGCAGGAAAAACAGGCAAAAATCTGGGAAAACAAGCCCAGAGCAGGAATCCTGGAGGTGCAGGGTGCAGGACGTGGCTCCAGCTGCCACTTCAGGGACTGGGATCGTGGGGGGGATCCAGGGTTTTGGGGTGGGATTTGGACCCGGGGAAAAAGCTCCGGAGCGAAATTCCTTCGGGACAACCTCCAGGAACTTCCCTGGTGTGGAAGCAGGAGTTGGGATCCCACTCCTGGGCATGTTTTGGCCTCCCCATAAGTCAATTAGGAAGGAGCTTATGCAAAGCCGAATTAAAGGACTCTTTTAGCCTCCCTAAGCCGGGGCTGGCCCAGCTCCTTCCTCCTGGATCAGCCCTGGGTGGGATTGGGAGCTCCTGGAGGGGCTGGAGGCAGGACTAGGAGTGCTGCTGGTGCTGTTGGGAATCAGGGAATTGCATCCATAAATCCCAGGGGGAGTCAGGATCCTGCCTGGGCCGGGATAAAGCTGCAGGTCTGAGCTGCCCCTGCCACGCCGGGCCCCGTCTGCCCCGTAATCCCACCGGGTTAATCCGGAGCCTTCCCGGGGCAGGGATTGTCCCCTCCTGGGCTGGGAACATCCAGTGCCATGGCCAGGTCGGGGTGGAGGGGCTGGAGCGTGTCCAGAGGGGCTGGAGAAGTGGGAGAAGGGGCTGGAGAGCTCCTGAGGGAGCTGGGGGGGCTCATCCCGGAGAAAAGGAGGCTCAGGGGGGATCTTCTGGCTCTGGAATTCCCTGGGAGGAGGGGGGAGCCAGGAGGGGTCGGGCTCTGCTTCCAGGGAAAAACAGGACAAGGGGAAACAGCCTCAAGCTGTGCCAGGGGAGGGTCAGGTTGGAAATCAGGAGGAATTTCCCCATGGAAAGGATGGTTGGATGTTGGAAGGGGCTGCCCAGGGATGGGGGGAGTCCCCAGCCCTGGAGGTGTCCAAGGAAGGCCTCAAGCTGTGCCAGGGGAGGGTCAGGTTGGAAATCAGGAGGAATTTTCCCCTGGAAAGGGTGGTTGGATGTTGGAAGGGAGGTTTGGAGTCCCCAGCCCTGGAGGTGCCCAGGGAAGGTCTGACCATGGCACTGAGTGCCAAGGTGGGGATGGGGCACAGGAGTGGATGGGGTGACCTTGGAGGGCTTTTCCAACCTCAGGGATTCCTGGAATGGCCATCCCTGATCTCTCCTCCTCCTCCTGCCCCTCCAGGTTGAGCAGCCTGTCCTCACTGGGGGATTCCTCGTCGGAGCGAAGGTCCCCCGGGCACCACCGCCAGCCCTCCTCCGACTCCTCCGAATCCACAGGTGGGAATTCCCGCTCCATCCTTGGAATTCCCGCTCCATCCTCCGCTTCCCTCAGGCTCCAGGGCCACCTGGATCTCGGGAACAGCACCTGGAGTCACCTGGGGAAGCGTCTGGAAAGGGCAAAACCTTCCAGGCAGGGCCAGGGCCGGTGCTGCAGCTCTGCCCCTCCTGAGGCACCACCGAGTTTTTGGGAATTGGGCTCCAAACCCAAGGGATTCATCCATAGGGTGGATCTCGGGGTCATGGGCCTGGTGGTCGAGGACAGACAGTGACCCCGGGGTCACTTTGGGTGTCCAAAGGACCTTTCACCTCCGATTTGGGGGTCCTGGGGGCTCAGGGGACCCTTTTCACCCCAGTTTGGGGGTCTCAGGTATGGGAGGTCCCTTTTCACCCCCAGTTTGGGGGTCTCAGGTGTGGGAGGTCCCTTTTCACCCATAATTGGGGGGTCTCAGGTGTGGGAGGTCCCTTTTCACCCCCAGTTTGGGGGTCTCAGGTGTGTGAGGTCCCTTTTCACCCCCAGTTTGGGGGTCCCAGGAATTTTGGGGGCAGCTCAAACCGATGACCCCGAGGTCACGTCTGGCTCCAACCACGGCCCCTGAAACTGGGAGTGGCTGAGGGGCCAAACCAGGAACCTCACGGCCACCTCCTGCTCCTCTCCTTCCTCTCCTTCCTCTTCCTCCTCTCCTTCCTCCTCTCCTTCCTCTTCCTCCTCTCTTTCCTCTTCCTCCTTTCCCTCCTCTCCCTCCTCTCCCTTTTCTCCTTCCTCTCCTTCTCCCTCTTTTCCCTCCTCTCCCTCCTCTCCCTCCTCTCCCTCTTCTCCTTCCTCTCCTTCTTCTCCCTCCTCTCCCTCCTCTCCCTCCTCTCCCTCCTCTCCCTCCTCTCCCTCC
>NW_020938760.1:0-2864 GCF_003984885.1 Neopelma chrysocephalum
TATATATCCCCATTTTTTTCATATATATCCCCATTTTTTCCATATATATCCCCATTTTTTCTGTATATATCCCCATTTTTTCCATATATATCCCCATTTTTTCCATATATATCCCCATTTTTTCTGTATATATCCCCTTTTTTTCCATATAAATCCCCAGAGCAGGAAAAACAGGCAAAAATCCAGGAAAACAACCCCAGAGTAGGAAAAACAGGGAAAAAAATCCGGGAAAACAACCCCGGAGCCGGAATCCTGGAGGTGCAGGACGTGGCTCCAGCTGCCACTTCAGGGACCGGGATCGTGGGGGGATCCAGGGTTTTGGGGCGGGATTTGGATGCCCTAAAAAGGTTCCAGAGTGAAATTCCTTCGGGCCAGAGCAGGAAAAACAGGGAAAAATCTGGGAAAACAACCCCAGAGCAGGAATCCTGGAGGTGCAGGATGCAGGACGTGGCTCCAGCTGCCACTTCAGGGACTGGGATTGGGGAATTCTGGTTTTTGGGGTGGGATTTGGACATGGGGAAAAGGCTCCAGAGCGAAATTCCTTCGGGACAACAAAATCCCTTCCGGCCAGAGCAGGAAAAACAGGCAAAAATCTGGGAAAACAAGCCCAGAGCAGGAATCCTGGAGGTGCAGGGTGCAGGACGTGGCTCCAGCTGCCACTTCAGGGACTGGGATCGTGGGGGGGATCCAGGGTTTTGGGGTGGGATTTGGACCCGGGGAAAAAGCTCCGGAGCGAAATTCCTTCGGGACAACCTCCAGGAACTTCCCTGGTGTGGAAGCAGGAGTTGGGATCCCACTCCTGGGCATGTTTTGGCCTCCCCATAAGTCAATTAGGAAGGAGCTTATGCAAAGCCGAATTAAAGGACTCTTTTAGCCTCCCTAAGCCGGGGCTGGCCCAGCTCCTTCCTCCTGGATCAGCCCTGGGTGGGATTGGGAGCTCCTGGAGGGGCTGGAGGCAGGACTAGGAGTGCTGCTGGTGCTGTTGGGAATCAGGGAATTGCATCCATAAATCCCAGGGGGAGTCAGGATCCTGCCTGGGCCGGGATAAAGCTGCAGGTCTGAGCTGCCCCTGCCACGCCGGGCCCCGTCTGCCCCGTAATCCCACCGGGTTAATCCGGAGCCTTCCCGGGGCAGGGATTGTCCCCTCCTGGGCTGGGAACATCCAGTGCCATGGCCAGGTCGGGGTGGAGGGGCTGGAGCGTGTCCAGAGGGGCTGGAGAAGTGGGAGAAGGGGCTGGAGAGCTCCTGAGGGAGCTGGGGGGGCTCATCCCGGAGAAAAGGAGGCTCAGGGGGGATCTTCTGGCTCTGGAATTCCCTGGGAGGAGGGGGGAGCCAGGAGGGGTCGGGCTCTGCTTCCAGGGAAAAACAGGACAAGGGGAAACAGCCTCAAGCTGTGCCAGGGGAGGGTCAGGTTGGAAATCAGGAGGAATTTCCCCATGGAAAGGATGGTTGGATGTTGGAAGGGGCTGCCCAGGGATGGGGGGAGTCCCCAGCCCTGGAGGTGTCCAAGGAAGGCCTCAAGCTGTGCCAGGGGAGGGTCAGGTTGGAAATCAGGAGGAATTTTCCCCTGGAAAGGGTGGTTGGATGTTGGAAGGGAGGTTTGGAGTCCCCAGCCCTGGAGGTGCCCAGGGAAGGTCTGACCATGGCACTGAGTGCCAAGGTGGGGATGGGGCACAGGAGTGGATGGGGTGACCTTGGAGGGCTTTTCCAACCTCAGGGATTCCTGGAATGGCCATCCCTGATCTCTCCTCCTCCTCCTGCCCCTCCAGGTTGAGCAGCCTGTCCTCACTGGGGGATTCCTCGTCGGAGCGAAGGTCCCCCGGGCACCACCGCCAGCCCTCCTCCGACTCCTCCGAATCCACAGGTGGGAATTCCCGCTCCATCCTTGGAATTCCCGCTCCATCCTCCGCTTCCCTCAGGCTCCAGGGCCACCTGGATCTCGGGAACAGCACCTGGAGTCACCTGGGGAAGCGTCTGGAAAGGGCAAAACCTTCCAGGCAGGGCCAGGGCCGGTGCTGCAGCTCTGCCCCTCCTGAGGCACCACCCAAGTTTTTGGGAATTGGGCTCCAAACCCAAGGGATTCATCCATAGGGTGGATCTCGGGGTCATGGGCCTGGTGGTCGAGGACAGACAGTGACCCCGGGGTCACTTTGGGTGTCCAAAGGACCTTTCACCTCCGATTTGGGGGTCCTGGGGGCTCAGGGGACCCTTTTCACCCCAGTTTGGGGGTCTCAGGTGTGGGAGGTCCCTTTTCACCCCCAATTTGGGGGGTCTCAGGTGTGGGAGGTCCCTTTTCACCCCAATTTGGGGGTCTGAGGTGTGGGAGGTCCCTTTTCACCCCAGTTTGGGGGTCCCAGGAGTTTTTGGGGGCAGCTCAAACTGATGACCCCAAGGTCATGTGTGGCTCCAACCACGACCCCTGAAACTGGGGGTGACTGAGGGGCCAAACCAGGAGCCTCACGGCCACCTCCTGCTCCTCTCCTTCCTCTCCTTCCTCTTCCTCCTCTCCTTCCTCCTCTCCTTCCTCTTCCTCCTCTCTTTCCTCTTCCTCCTTTCCCTCCTCTCCCTCCTCTCCCTTTTCTCCTTCCTCTCCTTCTCCCTCTTTTCCCTCCTCTCCCTCCTCTCCCTCTTCTCCTTCTTCTCCCTGTTTTCCCTCCTCTCCTCTCTCTCCTTCCTCTCCCTCTTCTCCCTCTTTTCCCTCCTCTCCCTCTTCTCCTTCTTCTCCCTGTTTTCCCTCCTCTCCCTCTTCTCCTCTCTCTCTCTCTTTTCCCTCCTCTCCCTCCTCTCCCTCTTCTCCTTCCTCTCCTTCTTCTCCCTCCTCTCCCTCCTCTCCCTCCTCTCCCTCCTCTCCCTCCTCTCCCTCC
>NW_020938761.1:0-4710 GCF_003984885.1 Neopelma chrysocephalum
GGGTCCCTTCCAACCCAAAGCATTCCAGGATATTCCCTGTGCTGGTTCAGGTGGGATATTGGGGGATAAATCCTTCCCTGGGAGGGTGTTGAGGGTCCCTTCCAAGCCAGACCATCCCATAATTCCATGGCCATGGCTGAACATTCCCCTCCTTGCCCTTCCCAACTCCCAAACCTCCAACCCTCTCCCCTTCCAGCCCCTTCCATGGGGTTTTTTTCCCAGTTTTCTCCGCGCGTTCGGGAATCTGAGCTCGGAGAACCCGCCCGGCCCTCGGAGGTGTTTCCACACTCCAGGAGTGTCCCAGTCCCTGAAAAGTCATGGAATTATCAGTCCCTGGCGTGGACTTGGCTGCCCCACACCCTCTGATACCTCCTGGGTGGAGCTGCCAAAGGCAAACACGGGAGTTTCCTCCGGGAACGGGGAGGAAAAACAGGTGGAAAACACCCTGCCTTGGGATCCGTGTCCCCTGGACGCTGTTCCCACAAAAGATCCTCCTATCCCGGACTGGGGAGAGATGGATTGGAGTGTTGGATGGGGAAGGAATGATCCATGGAGGTGATTTGGGGTCTGGAGCATCTCTGGTGAGGAGAAACTCATCCAAATATCTCCAGTATCCATAAAAACCTCTCAGCTGAGAGGGAATCTCATCAATCCATGGATGTATCCCATCAATCCATACAAATACCTCAGATATCCATGAAAACCTCTCAGCTGAGTGGGAATCTTGTCAGTCCATGGATGTATCCCATCAATCCATACAAATCTATCAAATATCCATAAAATCCATAAATATCCATAAAATATCTATAAATATCCATAAATATCCATAAAAACCTTTCATTGATTCCATCAGTCCATGGATATATCCCATCAATCCAGACAAACCTGTCAAATATCCCTGGAAATATCTCCAATATCCATGAAAACCTCTCAGCTGAGAGGGATCTTGTCAGTCCATGGATATATCCCATCAATCCATACAAACCTCTCAAATATCCCTGGAAATACCTCAAATATCCATAAAAACCTCTGATCTGAGAGGGAATCTCATTCATCCATGGGAATATCTCAAATATCCATGGAAATATCCCAGATATCCATGGAAATGTCTCGAATATCCCTACAAATCTCTCAAATATCCATATGAATATCTCAGCATTCCCAAAAAAATCTCTCAAATATCCCCTGGAATCTGAGGGTGGATCCCATCCATCCATCCAAATATCTCACCTGCCTTGGAGGATCTCCAGGGATCCCTTCCAACCCCCAATATCCCGGGAAAGGAGGATCCAAGCCCTGGGCAGGATTTTAATGAGGGAATGATTTTAATCCCAAAAAAGGGGGAACAGAAGGGGAAGGGACTCACTCCCAGGCACGAAGCAGCTCTCCCAATCCCTGGGCTGGGAAAATCCCGGGAATCCAAACAAATCCAAGGCCAATCCAGGGGATTTGGGCCCCGTTTTTCCCGGCTCTGGTCGCTCCGAGTGTTGTCCCAGGGACACTTTCCCCTCTCCCAGGGAATATTCACCGGGATTTTTCTCCTCCTGGAGACATTTCCATGGCATTTCTCAGCATTCCCATGGGTGGGAATAAGGAGGGAATGCCTGGGAATGCCCAGGAGAGCTCCCAGCCCGTGGCACTGGTCCCAGTTTGGATCGAGCCGAGGAGAACCCGGGGATGTTGTTCGAGCTTTTCCCACCCATTGCAAGGGACATAACAACCTCTAAAATGGAATATCCCAAGTTGGAAGGGAATTCCACGTGTTCCAAGGGATGTCATAACCTGGGAAAAGGGGTTTGGAACCTCCTGCTGAGGAATGGGCTGGAAAAGGGGTTTGGCGTCGTTGGATAAAATTCCTGGTGGACGGAGATTTCCCGGTGTTGACAACGGAAATCGTGGAATATCCTGAGTAGGGAGGGACCCACAGGGGGTCATGAAGCCCCAGCTCCTGGCTCTGCACCCCAAAGATCCCAAAATGAGCCCAAAAAGATCCCAGAGGTTCGGGGCAGCCCCGTTTTCGCCGAGACCTCGGAGGCGCCGCTCCCAAGAAACGGGACCCGGAGCGGCCCCGGATCCATCTCTTCCCAATCCCTTCCCAGATATTACTACAACAAGAGGATCCTCCACAAGACAAAGGGCAAGAGGTTCACCTACAAGTTCAACTTCAACAAGCTGGTGATGCCCAACTACCCTTTCATCAACATCCGGCCCAACGGTGAGTCGGGCGCGCGGAATTCCGGCCGCGCGGGATTCGGAATTCCCGGCGCTCCCGCCGTGCCGGGAAGACCCCTGGGATGAGCCCTGCTGCTCTGGGGGGACGTCTGGGCCGTGACAAAGCCTTATCTGGGGCTGCCTTTCCCCAGGGATTGTTGTGGGAGCCGAGGAATCCGGGCTCCTGTTTGCGCCCGTCCCTCCCCGGGGGCGTCGCGGGTGGGTTTTCTTTGCTTTGCTTTTGGGGTGGGTTGGGTTTTTTTGGGGGGTTGGGTGGGTTTGTTTGGGGTGGGAGGGGGTTGGAAGGGTGTCCTTGGGATAAGAGGATTTAGTGGGGCTGCTCTAAGCCTGCCTGTGTTTGAACAGGAGTTTATGGGGCTGGATAAATGCGGCCTTTCTCCACCGGCCTGAAAGTTCAGGGCTTTGCTCCTCCCAAGGTCCCCTTCTTTTGGGCTCAGTTCTGCTCCTTTGAAACCAAAAAAGACCTTTTTTTTTAACCCCTTTCTGTCTCCACTCGAGCTCTGCACCTCCCCAGGGAATGCAGAGTTTCCAGAGGAAAACTCTGGACTAAAATCCCAGGGATTTCCCAGCTCTCTCCGAGCTTGACTAAAGTCACAGGGATTTCCCAGCTTCCCCCTGAAGCAGGAGAATCAACAAAAAAAAGTTGGGAATGGAGAATAATCATTCCTTTCTTGCCCTGCAAGGCCTTTGAGCCTCTTGCCAGCGGCAGGGATTTGTCCCAGAGTCGGTTTTTTGGGAAGAGGGTCCCGTTTGCAAGATACTTTTTTGTGGAGTTAAATCCCCTAAAAGCCGAATTTTTCCATCTGGGTGGTTGGCCATGAAAAAACAGGGAGGTTGTTGGCCACAAAAACGAAAAAAAACCTCTGGAATTCTTGACACCCAAAACTCCAAACTCTCCTCCACAAAAAACACCGACACGGAGGTGCCTGGGGTTGGGAAAGCCCTGGAATATGGTCTGGGAGGGGAAAAAAAAAGAGCAGGGAAGGAAAGCAGGGGCTGGAAGGTCGAGCCTGAAAAGCCCAAGGGAAAAAAAAACAGGTTCCATGTGGGGCCAGAGGATTTCCCAGGGGCCGGAGCCGGGATTTGGCAGCCGGGGCCCGACACGGAGGTGCCACCGAGAGGCTCCTTTTGTGTCTCCCCAAGCCACCAGGAATCCCAAAAAACAGGGCTGGGAGGAGGGGAAAACATTCCTCCAGGTGTTGTGCCTTTGTAGGGAGAAGGAAATGTCTTCTCCAGGCGTCCTGAGCCAAGGGAACGGGGGTGGGAGATGTGTCTGGAGCTGCTCTGTAAATCTATAATTACTTGCAGCAACGAGTCCGGGCAGTTCCAGCTCCGTGTTCCCTTTTCCCTCCGCTCCTCCAGCCACTCCCTCCTATCTCTGGGGCAGGCATTTAAAAAAAGAACTTTGGAGAGAGAACTGGAATGCACTTTTGTCTAATTACAACCTGTTTTCTTCCCCTCCTTTGGCTTCTCTGGGGCTCGAGGTGGGGGGGGGGGGTTGGGATCTCCTAAACCTGGATCAGGTTTCTTCTTCTCCCTGTGTTTTGTTGGGGATTTTTGGTGTGTTTTTTTTTATTTTTTTTTTGGAAGGGAAAAAGTGGGAATCAAGGGGTTCATTGTGGAGGTGAGGGAGGAAAGTGTGTGAGAATTTGCTGGTTACGAGTCAGGGACGGGCGGTTCCGTAGGAAGAGGGAGCCAGTGGGAGCTTGGCAGCGACGTAGGAGGGATTTTCTTCCCAGAAAAAGCACAAATCGGGGATTTTTCAGGCAGCCTGGAGCACGAAATCAGGGATTTTTCAGGGCTGGAGGTTCACCAGCAAGAATTGGGATGGGATTCCTCCTCCTGCCCCCACCGGGAGCGAGGAGGTCGGGGAGGGGCATCCCAAACTTCTTCCAATGGCTCTCGAGCTTCCCAAAAACCTCGGGAAGAGGAGAGGAGTGGATTCCTCCCCAGCAGTGGCAGGATTTGAGGTGGGCAGGGAAAGGGAGCAGATGGAAAAGGCCCCTCCCCTCATCTTCCCAGCACGTGGGATTTTTGGGTTGCTCTTCCAAAACGCCCGCGGGTGCAGCCCCGGGAGCTGCTCCTTCCCTGGGATTTAACTCCCTCAGAGCTGGAGCTGGAGCTGAAGCTGCCTCCCTGAGGGAATTCTTGGACATGTGGCAGGGGTGGGTGGAAATTGGGGAATGGTCGTTGATCCAGAGGGCGTTTGGGGTGGAAATTAGGGAATGGTCCTTGATCCAGAGGGCATTTGGGGTGGGAATTAGGGAATGGTTGTTGATCCAGAGAGAGTTTGGGGTGGAAATTAGGGAATGGTCGTTCATCCCCAGGGCATTTGAGGTGGAAATTAGGGAATGATTGTTCATCCAGAGGGAGTTTGGGGTGGAAATTAGGGAATGGTCGTTGATCCAGAGGGTGTTTGGGGTGGAAATTAGGGAACGGTTGTTCATCCAGAGGGTGTTTGGGGTGGAAATTAGGGAA
>NW_020938762.1:0-732 GCF_003984885.1 Neopelma chrysocephalum
GGGATTGAGGGGTGGGGATGGGGAATCCTGGGATTGAGGGATGGGGATGGGGAATCCTGGGATTGAGGGGTAGCTCGGGGTGGGAGGGACCTTAAAGGTCATCCAGGCCAAGGGCAGGACCGGATTGCTCAGAGCTCCATCCAAAATGTCCTTGGACACCTCCAGGGATGAGGCAGCCAGAGCTTCCCTGGGCAGCCTGTGCCTCCCTCACAGGGAAGGATTTATCCCTAATGTCCAATCTAAACCATCCTGGAATGGTTTAGTTTGGAAGGGACCTCTAGGATCACCCAGACCTCAGGCAGGGACACCTTCCAAATACCCCGGGATGCTCCAAGCCCCAACCCACACTTCCAGGGATGGGCCATCCGTGGGATAACCTGTGCCAGGGAGATGCCCCTGCCGTGCCCTGACCTCCCTCCTCCCTCCTGGCATCCCTTTTCCCAGATAAAAGAGCCCTTTTCATCATCTGCACCTCGGAGCTGGGACCCCAAATCTACGAGCTGGTGGCCCTGACGTCCTCGGAGAAAAACACGTGAGGCTCCACGGGGATGGGAAGGTTTGGGAAGGGAAGGTTTGAGAAGGGAAGGTTTGGGAAGGGAAGGTTTGGGAAGGTTTGGGAAGGGAAGGTTTGGGAAGGTTTGGGAAGGGAAGGTTTGGGAAGGGAAGGTTTGGGAAGGGAAGGTTTGGGAAGGTTTGGGAAGGGAAGGTTTGGGAAGGTTTGGGAAGGTTTGA
>NW_020938762.1:832-2647 GCF_003984885.1 Neopelma chrysocephalum
GGGAAGGGAAGGTTTGGGAAGGGAAGGGAAGGGAAAGGAAGGTTTGGGAAGGTTTGGGAAGGTTTGGGAAGGGAAGGTTTGGGAAGGTTTGGGAAGGTTTGGGAAGGTTTGGGAAGGTTTGGGAAGGGAAGGGAAGGGAAGGGAAGGGAAGGGAAGGGAAGGGAAGGGAAGGGAAGGGAAGGGAAGGGAAGGGAAGGGAAAGGGGCTTCCCTGGGGGACTGGAGACCCCCTTGGGGAGCTGATGGGGGTCTCTGGGCCCGGCAGATGGATGGAGCTGCTGGAGGAGGCCGTGCAGAGTTCCACCAGGAATGCCACCTTCCCCCCCAAGCGCCGGACGGCAGAACCCACCGGCACGGCCCCCACGGGGTGAGGGGCTGCTCCGGGGGGCTGGGGACTCCTCAGGGGGGTTGGGATGGGGACAGGGATCATCCCTGGTCCCTGGGGACATGGGGGTGGCTGTCAGGGCTCTGGGGACCTGCTCTGTGCCATCCCAGGGTTCCTGCTTCCCGGTGGAGAAACTCCTCGCTGGGATTGGGAATGTGAGCCTGGAGGATCCACAGGGGGGTTGGGATGGGGACAGGAATCTTTCCTGGATCCAGAGGGGGGTTGGGATGGGGACAGGGGTCCTCTCTGGATCCAGAGGGGGGTTGGGATGGGGACAGGGGTCTTCCCTGGATGCAGAGGGTGGTTGGGATGGGGACAGGAATCCTCCCTGGATCCAGAGGGTGATTGGGATGGGGACAGGAATCCTCCCTGAATCCAGAGGGGGGTTGGGATGGGGACAGGGGTCATTCCTGGATCCAGAGGGTGATTGGGATGGGGACAGGGGTCCTCCCTGAATCCAGAGGGGGGTTGGGATGGGGACAGGAATCCTCCCTGGATCCAGAGGGTGGTTGGGGTGGGGACAGGAGTCCTCCCTGGTCCTTGGGGACACGGGGGTGGCTCTCAGAGCTCTGATTCCAGCCGGGAGCAGGTCAGGGAGAGCAGGGATCAGGGCTCTCATTCCTTGCCCTTCCCTGGATTCGGGGGGTCTCCCTCCCTGCCCCTGGCTGTGTTTGGGGAAGGTCTCCCCCTTGGGGGGGGGTCCCTCCCTGCTCCCACCTCCTTCCCAGCCCCCCTTTGTGCCCCAGGCTGGTGCTGCAGGACCCCGACGTGTCCCCGGAGCTGTCCCGGGGCTCGGGAGCGGAGCTGGAGCCGGAGGATTGTTCCTCGGGTGGGTTTTGGCCCTGCTGCCACCTCCCCTGTCACCTCCCTGTCACCTCCCCTGCCACCTCCCCTGCCACCTCCCCTGCCACCTCCCCTGCCACCTCCCTGTCACCTCCCCTTTCATCTCCCCTGTCACCTCCCCTGCCACCTCCCCTGTCACCTCCCCTGTCACCTCCCCTTTCATCTCCCCTGTCACCTCCCCTGTCACCTCCCCTGTCACCTCCCCTGTCACCTCCCTGTCACCTGGGGGGGGACATGGGGCTCAGCCCTCCCCCTTCCCTGTCCCATGGAGCTCATCCCTCCCTTTGCTCTGCCAGGGATGGCACCTGGAGCTCATCCCTGTCTTTTTCCCTGTCCCCTGGAGCTCATCCCTCCCTTTCCCATGGCACATGGAGCTCATCCCTGTCTTTTCCCTGTCCCCTGGAGCTCATCCCTCCCTTTTCCCTGTCCTCTGGAGCTCATCTCTCCCTTTCCCTGTCCCCTGGAGCTGATCCCTCCCTTTTCTCTGTCCCCTGGAGCTGATCCCTGTCTTTTCCCTGTCCCCTGGAGCTGATCCCTGTCTTTTCCCTGTCCCCTGGAGCTCATCCCTGTCCCCTGGAGCTCATCCCT
>NW_020938763.1:0-732 GCF_003984885.1 Neopelma chrysocephalum
GGGATTGAGGGGTGGGGATGGGGAATCCTGGGATTGAGGGATGGGGATGGGGAATCCTGGGATTGAGGGGTAGCTCGGGGTGGGAGGGACCTTAAAGGTCATCCAGGCCAAGGGCAGGACCGGATTGCTCAGAGCTCCATCCAAAATGTCCTTGGACACCTCCAGGGATGAGGCAGCCAGAGCTTCCCTGGGCAGCCTGTGCCTCCCTCACAGGGAAGGATTTATCCCTAATGTCCAATCTAAACCATCCTGGAATGGTTTAGTTTGGAAGGGACCTCTAGGATCACCCAGACCTCAGGCAGGGACACCTTCCAAATACCCCGGGATGCTCCAAGCCCCAACCCACACTTCCAGGGATGGGCCATCCGTGGGATAACCTGTGCCAGGGAGATGCCCCTGCCATGCCCTGACCTCCCTCCTCCCTCCTGGCATCCCTTTTCCCAGATAAAAGAGCCCTTTTCATCATCTGCACCTCGGAGCTGGGACCCCAAATCTACGAGCTGGTGGCCCTGACGTCCTCAGAGAAAAACACGTGAGGCTCCACGGGGATGGGAAGGTTTGGGAAGGGAAGGTTTGAGAAGGGAAGGTTTGGGAAGGGAAGGTTTGGGAAGGTTTGGGAAGGGAAGGTTTGGGAAGGTTTGGGAAGGGAAGGTTTGGGAAGGGAAGGTTTGGGAAGGGAAGGTTTGGGAAGGTTTGGGAAGGGAAGGTTTGGGAAGGTTTGGGAAGGTTTGA
>NW_020938763.1:832-2606 GCF_003984885.1 Neopelma chrysocephalum
GGGAAGGGAAGGTTTGGGAAGGGAAGGGAAGGGAAAGGAAGGTTTGGGAAGGTTTGGGAAGGTTTGGGAAGGGAAGGTTTGGGAAGGTTTGGGAAGGTTTGGGAAGGTTTGGGAAGGTTTGGGAAGGGAAGGGAAGGGAAGGGAAGGGAAGGGAAGGGAAGGGAAGGGAAGGGAAGGGAAGGGAAGGGAAGGGAAGGGAAAGGGGCTTCCCTGGGGGACTGGAGACCCCCTTGGGGAGCTGATGGGGGTCTCTGGGCCCGGCAGATGGATGGAGCTGCTGGAGGAGGCCGTGCAGAGTTCCACCAGGAATGCCACCTTCCCCCCCAAGCGCCGGACGGCCGAACCCACCGGCACGGCCCCCACGGGGTGAGGGGCTGCTCCGGGGGGCTGGGGACTCCTCAGGGGGGTTGGGATGGGGACAGGGATCATCCCTGGTCCCTGGGGACATGGGGGTGGCTGTCAGGGCTCTGGGGACCTGCTCTGTGCCATCCCAGGGTTCCTGCTTCCCGGTGGAGAAACTCCTCGCTGGGATTGGGAATGTGAGCCTGGAGGATCCACAGGGGGGTTGGGATGGGGACAGGAATCTTTCCTGGATCCAGAGGGGGGTTGGGATGGGGACAGGGGTCCTCTCTGGATCCAGAGGGGGGTTGGGATGGGGACAGGGGTCTTCCCTGGATGCAGAGGGTGGTTGGGATGGGGACAGGAATCCTCCCTGGATCCAGAGGGTGATTGGGATGGGGACAGGAATCCTCCCTGAATCCAGAGGGGGGTTGGGATGGGGACAGGGGTCATTCCTGGATCCAGAGGGGGGTTGGGATGGGGACAGGAATCCTCCCTGGATCCAGAGGGTGGTTGGGGTGGGGACAGGAGTCCTCCCTGGTCCTTGGGGACACGGGGGTGGCTCTCAGAGCTCTGATTCCAGCCGGGAGCAGGTCAGGGAGAGCAGGGATCAGGGCTCTCATCCCTTGCCCTTCCCTGGATTCGGGGGGTCTCCCTCCCTGCCCCTGGCTGTGTTTGGGGAAGGTCTCCCCCTTGGGGGGGGGTCCCTCCCTGCTCCCACCTCCTTCCCAGCCCCCCTTTGTGCCCCAGGCTGGTGCTGCAGGACCCCGACGTGTCCCCGGAGCTGTCCCGGGGCTCGGGAGCGGAGCTGGAGCCGGAGGATTGTTCCTCGGGTGGGTTTTGGCCCTGCTGCCACCTCCCCTGTCACCTCCCTGTCACCTCCCCTGCCACCTCCCCTGCCACCTCCCCTGCCACCTCCCCTGCCACCTCCCTGTCACCTCCCCTTTCATCTCCCCTGTCACCTCCCCTGCCACCTCCCCTGTCACCTCCCCTGTCACCTCCCCTTTCATCTCCCCTGTCACCTCCCCTGTCACCTCCCCTGTCACCTCCCCTGTCACCTCCCTGTCACCTGGGGGGGGACATGGGGCTCAGCCCTCCCCCTTCCCTGTCCCATGGAGCTCATCCCTCCCTTTGCTCTGCCAGGGATGGCACCTGGAGCTCATCCCTGTCTTTTTCCCTGTCCCCTGGAGCTCATCCCTCCCTTTCCCATGGCACATGGAGCTCATCCCTCCCTTTTCCCTGTCCCCTGGAACTGATCCCTGTCTATTCCCTGTCCCCTGGAGCTCATCCCTCCCTTTTCCCTGTCCCCTGGAGCTCATTTTTCCCTTTCCCTGTTCCTTGGAGCTGATCCCTGTCTTTTCCCTGTCCCCTGGAGCTGATCCCTGTCTTTTCCCTGTCCCCTGGAGCTCATCCCTGTCCCCTGGAGCTCATCCCT
>NW_020938764.1:0-1619 GCF_003984885.1 Neopelma chrysocephalum
GAGCTCCTGGAAGGCGGGAATTGGGAGCTGGGAGAGCTCCTGGAAGGTGGGAATTCGGAGCTGGGAGAGCTCCTGGAAGGCGGGAATTTGGAGCTGGGAGAGCTCCTGGAAGGCGGGAATTGGGAGCTGGGAGAGCTCCTGGAAGGTGGGAATTTGGAGCTGGGAGAGCTCCTGGAAGGTGGGAATTGGGAGCCGGGAGAGCTCCTGGAAGTCGGGAATTTGGAGCTGGGAGAGCTCCTGGAAGTTGGGAATTGGGAGCTGGGAGAGCTCCTGGAAGGTGGGAATTGGGAGCTGGGAGAGCTCCTGGAAGGTGGGAATTGGGAGCTGGGAGAGCTCCTGGAAGGCGGGAATTGGGAGCTGGGAGAGCTCCTGGAAGGTGGGAATTTGGAGCTGGGAGAGCTCCTGGAAGGTGGGAAGCGGGAGCTGCTCCCAGCCCTTGGCCCCGGAGCATTCCCAGGAATGCTGGGACATGGGGAGCTCTGATCTCTCCATGCTCCTGTGCCATGGTTTTCTGGGAAGGGCGGCATTCCAGGTGCCAATCCAGAGGATTTTGCTCCATAAAACTGGAGTTTTATGGAGCAGGACAGAAGGGAAAACGTTTAAAGTATCATTTAAGGATGACACAAATCCTTCCTTGCCCCTTCCTTGGAAGCTCTTCCCAAGCTTTTCCCAATCCCTGCCGGGCAAAGCACTTGTGTCTCCATCCCTTTCTGGGTCTGATCCTGCTGGGAATCTCCCCCAGGAGGTTGTTTGACTCCGAATCCCAACAGATTTCCCGGAACTGTCGCCTGCCTGTCCGAAATCCCGGCTTTCCCCACATCCCTCCCCCTGGAATTGCACAGGTTTGGAGCACACAGACAGTTGGGAACGTTGGAAACGGAGCCTCCCCCGTGCCAATTAAAGAACTGGTGCTTAATTATTTTTCCAAACCCTCAGTTTAATTAAAAGCCTTTAATTAAAGCCGAGCTTTTCCAGAATCCACCGAGAGGTCGGAGGAATCTGGGTGTTTGAATCCTTGGTGGATTCCTGGGATTTTGCAGCTGGGTTTGCCAAAGGGCTCCCAAAAAAACTCCTCCTGAACTTCAGCTCTGCTTCCCTTCCCTGGAAAAAAAAAAACAACCCCAAAAAAACAAGGAATGAGCAGGGATAGAGAAGGAAAAGGGCCGGATGGATCCGGGATGGATCCGGGATGGCTCCGGCCTTGTGGAATTGTGGGGGGTGGTTTGGCAGCCACGTGGGGCCGGGAAGAAGGAGCTGGGTCAGATCCAGGGTCACCACAGGGATGGATCCACCGGGATGTGGGTCCAGGAAATCCCTGGAGAGCCGCTCTCGTCCTGATATTCCCAGCGGGATTTGCCAGCCGGGAGCTGTGGGAAGAGCTGGGAAGGAAAACACATCCAGGCAGCCAGAAATGTTGGGAATCGGGTTTTTTTTCCCCTCTTTTCCCATCCTTTAAACCCTGGTAAGGTCCAAATGTGCCTCAGGGAGCTGCAGCATTCCCAGATTTCCAGATGTGTCCGGGAGTGGGAGCAGGTCCCGGCCTCGCCCCCTCCAGCCCCTGCTGCCATTCCCGGGGGGTTCATCCCCCATTCCCAGGGGATCCACCCCCCATTCCCAGG
>NW_020938765.1:0-1630 GCF_003984885.1 Neopelma chrysocephalum
GAGCTCCTGGAAGGCGGGAATTGGGAGCTGGGAGAGCTCCTGGAAGGTGGGAATTCGGAGCTGGGAGAGCTCCTGGAAGGCGGGAATTTGGAGCTGGGAGAGCTCCTGGAAGGCGGGAATTGGGAGCTGGGAGAGCTCCTGGAAGGTGGGAATTTGGAGCTGGGAGAGCTCCTGGAAGGTGGGAATTGGGAGCCGGGAGAGCTCCTGGAAGTCGGGAATTTGGAGCTGGGAGAGCTCCTGGAAGTTGGGAATTGGGAGCTGGGAGAGCTCCTGGAAGGTGGGAATTGGGAGCTGGGAGAGCTCCTGGAAGGTGGGAATTGGGAGCTGGGAGAGCTCCTGGAAGGCGGGAATTGGGAGCTGGGAGAGCTCCTGGAAGGTGGGAATTTGGAGCTGGGAGAGCTCCTGGAAGGTGGGAAGCGGGAGCTGCTCCCAGCCCTTGGCCCCGGAGCATTCCCAGGAATGCTGGGACATGGGGAGCTCTGATCTCTCCATGCTCCTGTGCCATGGTTTTCTGGGAAGGGCGGCATTCCAGGTGCCAATCCAGAGGATTTTGCTCCATAAAACTGGAGTTTTATGGAGCAGGACAGAAGGGAAAACGTTTAAAGTATCATTTAAGGATGACACAAATCCTTCCTTGCCCCTTCCTTGGAAGCTCTTCCCAAGCTTTTCCCAATCCCTGCCAGGCAAAGCACTTGTGTCTCCATCCCTTTCTGGGTCTGATCCTGCTGGGAATCTCCCCCAGGAGGTTGTTTGACTCCGAATCCCAACAGATTTCCCGGAACTGTCGCCTGCCCGTCCGAAATCCCGGCTTTCCCCACATCCCTCCCCCTGGAATTGCACAGGTTTGGAGCACACAGACAGTTGGGAACGTTGGAAACGGAGCCTCCCCCGTGCCAATTAAACAACTGGAGCTTAATTATTTTTCCAAACCCTCAGTTTAATTAAAAGCCTTTAATTAAAGCCGAGCTTTTCCAGAATCCACCGAGAGGTCGGAGGAATCCGGGTGTTTGAATCCCGGTGGTTCCGGTGGTGGATCCCTGGGATTTTGCAGCTGGGTTTGCCAAAGGGCTCCCAAAAAAACTCCTCCTGAACTTCAGCTCTGCTTCCCTTCCCTGGAAAAAAAAAAACAACCCCAAAAAAACAAGGAATGAGCAGGGATAGAGAAGGAAAAGGGCCGGATGGATCCGGGATGGATCCGGGATGGCTCCGGCCTTGTGGAATTGTGGGGGGTGGTTTGGCAGCCACGTGGGGCCGGGAAGAAGGAGCTGGGTCAGATCCAGGGTCACCACAGGGATGGATCCACCGGGATGTGGGTCCAGGAAATCCCTGGAGAGCCGCTCTCGTCCTGATATTCCCAGCGGGATTTGCCAGCCGGGAGCTGTGGGAAGAGCTGGGAAGGAAAACACATCCAGGCAGCCAGAAATGTTGGGAATCGGGGTTTTTTTCCTCTTTTTTCCCATCCTTTAAACCCTGGCAAGGTCCAAATATGCCTCAGGGAGCTGCAGCATTCCCAGATTTCCAGATGTGTCCGGGAGTGGGAGCAGGTCCCGGCCTCGCCCCCTCCAGCCCCTGCTGCCATTCCCGGGGGGTTCATCCCCCATTCCCAGGGGATCCACCCCCCATTCCCAGG